>NC_073693.1:259541314-259820609 GCF_029784155.1 Uranotaenia lowii
TTGATATATTCAGATGATGTGTTGTTTATAAAGTTGTTTATAAAGAGGGGTCCGCAACAAATCCAGTTTGAAAAACGTCAGAACTCGTACTATGCCACACAATAATTTTTTTTTACATGCTATGTAAATTTAAATTATAGCTTGTGGTAAAGCTCAAATTTATCATGAGAAGATTTTTGGAAGTTAATAATACAATTAAAACACTGCTGAAGTAAAATGATGAGAAAAAAATAAATTAAAGTTTTTTTGTATTTGTGTTGAGTTATTTCTGGGTTTTGACCAATTTTGACAAGATATTTCCTGGATTTTTGGTCGTGAATTTTCAAATCAAATGTTTGGATTTTGCAATGTTTTAAGTTAAATAGCCCGGAATTGTCCACCCGGATACATGCTGAAAAAATTCTGACAACCTTATTATAGACTCTTGAACAACAAATCAGATCAATGTTCGATGAAAATTGTATAGGCAAGAAGAGAAGAAAGGAGTCGGAGGTGATTTTAAAATAATGTCCCAATGTTCCATTTACTGAACATTTTAGATTGTATCCCAGAGTGTTGTGAATGTTGAATTCTACGCCCATGTCCAATTTTCCATCCCAAGCAACGAAGTTTCCTACCCTGAAACTGCAAGAAAGAAAACATTTCACTAGTGAGCTGGAAAATTGTTAGTTGGCAAACTGATGATCGTAAGAATGAACGAAAGCATCAGCAGCATAGGAAAAAAAATGGGGAAAACGGCACCAGGGAGTCCTCTCGATTGGCGAAGAACAAGTCCTCGAACAGAATCCTTTATCCGCCGAAATTGGGTACATTTGATGGTGGAAAATGAAACAGTTTTTTCGCTTAAGTCGATCCGCTTTCTGAGCTGAGATGAATACAGACGGACGAGTGAGTTTTTTTTTCTTCTCCCGAGCCATGTTGCCCGAACCGAACCGATTCCATCCTCTCCAGGGAAAATGAGAATCAAATGAAGTGAAAATTGAATCGAGCTCGCTTCATGTTTTCATTTGCAGCAGCAGCAGCGCTTCCTTTCCATATGTTCTTTTTTCGTCTTCTGACGTGTGTGGGAGTGTATCCACCACTTTTTACCCTTCAATTGATACATGTGGGTCTGGCGCTGACGGGGTTCCAATCCGATGGCTGATTTTATGAGCGAAAAAATACAAAAAAATCATTGGCATAACAGCACAGTTAGTCGGTTTGATTATTTTGTGGTAAATTGTAATTTTGAACAGCTAACGAGTTCAGGGCTGACATTATTTATGTTTATTATAGCACAAGTACTGGACCATTCGTACTGGATATACTGGTTCTGTGAAATTTGTTTACTAATAATTCATACTGATCCGTTCTTTAATAAATAAATCAATTTTTAAACCCAAGGCCTCAAGAATTTGTCTTATTGCCATAAATGGCGTGACCGTAAGGTTACTTATCTATATGAGATTATTTCGATTTTCTTAAATTTATTTCTTAGGAGGTATAGTTAGATGCGTATTGTTACATGCCATCATTGGATTTCATTAGGTTTTTAAGGTATGAATTGTTTCCAATTGGAAGGGTTCTTAAAAAGTTTGGGTACAACTAGGAGATTTGAACCTCGGCCTTCAGTTTGACGTGTACGCTACCTCTGAAACATACCTGGTGCACTGAAACTTGCAAGCGATGTTTGGTTTTACATTGAAGTACTTGTATGCAATGTTGCCATTTCTCCTGCTCTGTACCTGAACACTTACAGGGTGACAAAAAAGTCCGGTCACACAGAAAAATCTCAATATTTTAATGATTAAGATGAAAATCAGAATCTGACTTCCATAACTTTATTCAGTAACTCATCAAGATACTTCACAGACGATATCTCGGAATAACACCACCTTTCTCTGATCGAACCAGCCTCAGACGTCTCGGAAAGTCGTCGCAAGCGGCGCGCACGTCCGGTCTCGTATAATCTTTTTCAACCTTGGAGTTCTCACAGACCTTGGTCGTCCAGATCGTGTCTTGTCCTCGGTGCCTCTGGTCTCTAGGTATCGATATTTGCACTTTCCGGTTGATTCCGAGCGGTTTTTGGTGTTTGAATATGTTGAATATGTGTCCGGGTTTGTACCCTCTCACATATTCAGCGATAACAGCTGCTCTCAACTCTGCCACTCACAACTTAATGTACACAAACTGCACAGAAATTAAACTCTGCCACTGTGGACAGCAAAATTAGCACTTTCATTTGACATATAGATGGCACCAGAGAGATGCAACGTATAGGCTACAGGCGACCCCAAAAAAAAGTGAGACAGGACTTTTTTGTCACCCTGTATACAAAATTTCAAACTTCCACAAATCTAGAAATGTTTGGGTTACCAGTACCAACAGTGATTATAGATAATACCTCCAATTCCTTTGGTCCATGCCAACCGGATGCCCTTCGCCACCTCCTGGATACTGGGATTGCCGCAGAGTCATGAGGACTTGTGGTTCATCCTTCGTCTTGACACTCCGTACTCCTGCACGCCGCCAAAGAAGGTTATCAACATTCGTTGCTCGAATACTTCATCGAGCAAATTCAACGTCTCGTGGTCATAGAGGACAACTGGTCTAATGAGCGTCATATACAGGTTAAACTTCGTTCACAGAGAACAGATGTACAAGCTAGCCCACGAAACTTGTGTAAAATTTCCAGCGGCATTAGTTTAAATATGAGTTCATATATACGATTACGCCTTTTCGAAAACTATACACTTGAAAATTAGATTTGTAACTCTTCAACGGCGCAATAGGTGCCACTGTTTAAAGTCAATTTTCAACATATTTTTTGGATGTCTGCATTTGAAATTTTACACACTTTTTTGAAGATTTTTTGTTCGAGCTTATACGTCTGCTGTCTGTGCTTCGTTCAAGGGTTAAGTCTTCTCAACCGCTGTTGTTTGTGGAGTCCATAGTAGGTGCCTACTGGTCATTTGCCGCCGGATCTCACGATAGGTGTCATTGTCTGCGGTCACCAGTAATCCGAGATAATCTAAGGCTGCGACTATCTCCAGTTTGTCGCTGTCGATCATGATCTTGTTATTACTGGACAAACGCGCTCAATCAGTCTTGGATTCGTAGACCAGCATATACTTCGTCTTGGACGTATTTATTATTAACCCAATATTTATTTAACATCTCCTCTTCACGTCTCGAAGTTTCGACTCGGGATTGGCGTACATATACCTCTCCTCAGCACAACTCAAGGCCCGATCTCTCCTCTAGGTATTCGATATTTAACATCTCTTCGTAATGACTCAAGGTAGCCACTTATACTCCTCCTCTTGTTGATTAATGACTTGATCTCTCCTCTTGTGACTCGAGACCCGCCCATTATCGTAAAGATTCGGGTTTGACCACACAAACCTCTCCTCCTGATGACTCAAGGCCTGACCTCTCCTCTAATGACTCGAAGCCCTATAGCTTATCTCCAAGATTATTGATATGCCACCTTAATGCCCGTCGTGTACTGATTGAGAGCAGCTGTCTGAGGTCAAGTCTTATCCTTGCAGTTTCGGTCGTTGAGAGCCGCACTACTCGGATACTCCCCGAAGGTGGAGCATCCTACGCACAAACGCTGTGTAACCACAGCATCCGCTACGCAGAAGATGTTGCCTTATCTTTGTAGCTTCAAACCGTGGGGTCGAACGCTCACTAATCGACAGCCGCCCGTCGATGGGGTCATTCTACTAAGACCGTTGTCCGGTCTTCTTTAATCCCTTTGTGTCTGTCACGGCACACATTTGGGACTTTGAACGCTACAACTCGGGTGTTTCCTGACAGTGACGACATCCTACACCGACTCTAGAGTCTCATTCGGCATCGTCGTTGGCATCGAGAACCTCTCTACCCGTGGGTATCCCCCGACAGTGTTTAACCCTCTTCCTACGACGTCCGCTACGAAAAGATGTTGTTTTATCTTTGCAGCTTCGATCGAGGCACCGGACGCACTCTACTTAGATGCTCCCCGGCGATGTAGCCATCCTACACCGTTCACGGACTGCCGTTGACACCAGCTCCTCTACAGGGCAGTCATGATCCGAGTTAACCTATCGCTGACCGCATACCAAGTGTTGGAGTCCGTTCACACCCTCTTCACCAAGTTGTCTACGGTTGTGTCGGGTCCATAGACAGCAAATATGCCGGTACGTATCGCTGCAAACCTCGGACAGGCAAATACCACGTGTTCGGCTGTTTCCTCTTCGTCACTACAGTCTGGGCAATATGGCTAAGCCACACTTTCAAACCGGTTGTGGTGAACTAGTTTTGTCAGCCATGAACTGAACTTTTGGGGGACGTGATAGAACGTAGAACTTAACTCGTAAGTGGTTGGTACAGTAGTCTTCTTTATTCGTTCACTTAAAGCTATCGCGCGGCGACAGACTGAACATGACCCGCCGCGTCAGCATATGTTTATCAAGAATGCTTAGCTCGCATAAACATTCACATCGCACCATGTGGCAATTCTTGCAACAATGTTGCGACATGCGGTGGCTAGTCCGGCATCCACCACAGTAGTGCTTCATGAAGCATCCATGACCAGTCAGAGATTGCGTCATCTGGAATCCCACTTCACCGTGTCTTCTTCCGATCCAGCTTCCGATGTGCGGGATCAGACGATGGGCCAACTTTCCCCTCGCTGAGCTACTCCACAACTGCTGCCAGTTGGAAAACGAGTCCTCGTTGGCAAGATCTCGTACGTTGGGCGTGTCTTTATTGTCGTAACAATAGACATCCTCCTCTAGCAAAACCGAGAGGGGCATGACGCCCGCCACTACGCAGGCAGCTTCAAACGCGATGGTCCTTTATCCACTGATAACCCGCAGATTCATCAGCCTCTGAACGCTGCTAAGTCTCTGCAGGCTATACTGTCTCCCAAAAACCTTCCTCCAGGCCGCCGCACTATACCGCAGAACAGACGTGGTCACACTTGACAGTATCCTTCTCTTCGACATCATCCGTGTGAGTGCGGCCGTAGACATTGCCGCTCTCTAGCACACGTTGGCGACATGGCTCGTAAAGCTGAGCCTGTAATTTATCATCACCCCAAGGTACTTAATTGCGCGTTTGGACACGGTATTGCACGGTCCAACTGCAATGGTAGCAGTTTGAAGTGAGATCAGGTTTGTAATTAGCACCATCTCGGTTTTGTGGTGGGCTAGACGCAGGCACTTGGAGTTCATCCAGCTTTCCACTGCCTGGATAGCTACCGTGGCCAGTAGTTCAACCTCCGCTGTTAACGAGAGTCTCGCCAAGAGGACTACATCATCCGCACATCCTACGAGTTCAGCTCCCGATGGGAGGCTCGTTCATAGGAGTTTGTCGTAAGTGATGTTCCACAGAACCGGGCCGTGTATTGACCCCTGTGGGACACACGCCGAAACCTCTTATGTTCGCAAACCTCCGCCGGTCATATACTGCAGTTAGCGATTGTGGAAGTAGCTGTCCACAAGCCTATACAGATATACCAGGATCCTCATTTGGATGAGCAACGACGCAATTGCTGTCCAACTGACACTGTTGAATTCGTTCTTCACATCTAGAGTGACCACCACGCAAAAGCAAAGCCCTCTTCTCTTGGTTAACCTGGCTCTGTCCACTACCTCGTTGACCGAGCAGATGGCATCTACAGTGCTGCGACCTCGGCGGAAACCAAACTGTCGAGACGTGAGTCCGCCCTCGCTTTCTGTATATCCCTGAAATCGATTCTGGATCATCTTTTGCGGGGCCCTTAAGTGCTGTATCCAGTAGACAGATCGGCCGATACGCCGATGGGTCTCCAGGAGGCCTACCCGGTTTTGGCAGAAGGACGAGTTTCTGCCATTTCCACATGTCAGGGATTACTCATTCCGTCACGTATCGGGGAACTCCCTGAACGCGGCCTTCACTGCGACGTTTGGAGTGCCGTCCGGTCCGAGGGCCTTCCTCGGTTGGAAAGACTTGGCGATCTCGCGGAGGTCTTCCACCGTTATCAGCTCTTCGGCGCTGGTGTCCCAGTCATACGGGACTGTTGGCCAGTGGATAACATTGTGCTGTGGGAACAGCTCATTGATGATGACTCTCAGTTTTTCCGGCACGTTTCAGGTGGTGCACCCCCACTTTTTGTTTTGGCCATGACTACCTGATATAGGCATCACCCCATGGGCAGTCATTGGCGTCAAGTCATAACTGTTTCAAACGTGTCCTCTTGCTTGCGTTGATGGCCCTGCGGAGGGCCTATCTCGCGCTTGTGAAGAGTGGCCTAAGCTCCGTTCTCCCTACTTAGGTCTTTGCGTTCTGCATCCTGCGCCTTGCCCTATGGCAGTCGGCACGCAGACCCGCGATTTCCTCTGTCATCAGTAGACGGGTGGCCTAGTGTCTCTATGCTTGGTCCTTCTCGTCATCGCAGCATCGCAGACGCTAGCTAGAACCTTCGTCAGTTCTGCCGTGGACAGGTTGTCCAGCTTCCTCTTCCAATGCAACACTTCGACAAAGACGTTCTAGTCGAACTGAGTTGTATTCCAGATGCGTTCCCATGTCATAGGCTCGCGTCTACCTGTCCGCGTACTTGAGCCTAACCGATAGCGGATCGCGAAGTGATCGCTATTCGTGTAGGCCTCACTCACCATGCAACGCTCTCGTTCCTGTGGTAGGTTCTGGTGTTTCTCACGTTCGCCACGTCTACATTCAGCCTTGCCAGGGCTTCTAAAAAAAAATTTGGCCTCTGGGTTTTGTGAAACCCCATACATCGGCCCACGCGATAAAATCGCCAGCTATAACGATGGTGATTTTCCCCGTAAGCACCTCTACAGTCTTATCAACCATAGTTCCGAACCTCTCCAAGGACCATCTAGGGGGAGCATAGCAGCTACAGAAGTAGATCCCGTTAACTTTGGCTATCACCATGCCTTTGTTTTCAGTCGCCACCACTTCTTGTATGGGGAAACTACCTGTTACCTATATCGCGGAGTGTTTGGTATCATCGGTCACCCAATTAATGCCATTCGCAGCTCTACGATATGAGTCTGCCACTAACGCGATGTTCTACTTTACCTCAACTGTCATCTGCCGCAACAGCTGGTGTGCTGTGTAGCAGTGGTTGAGGTTAAGTTGGACGACCTCTATGCTCTTGGCGCCCGGGGTGGTATCGCCTGCGCCACCTGGCAGGGCACCTAGGGTTACTAGCAGCGTGGAGCTCTAGCGCAGACAGGGCATTTAGTAGGCGAAGTGTGGCCAGTTTCACTGCAGCGCCAGCATATGCCGCTTCTATTCTGTTCAGTGCAGTCGAACGACTTATGGCCGAACTCTGTGCACTTGAAGCACATGTCCGGTTGCTGGGGCTGGATATCTGACAGATAGACCATCCCACCTTTACCCGCCCACACCTAAGTGCGGTGTTTGCTGATGCAACCGGAACTTGACCAGCCCGACCTGCGTTCCAGATCTGGAGGGGCCATTTCTCAACCACCAGGCCACCCGCAGTTCGTATTCCGTTGTGACCTCATCCAGGATTTCAACCCGGATGGTCACATCCTTACAGAGGGCCCGTATTTCAGCCTTGTCGCCAAGAACTTAAGCCACTTTAGCTGTAAAAGTCCCGCTGGAGTTTCCCGCGCCACGCTTTAGTACCAGGATCATCTCGCCGGTGCGGGTCCGACGAATTCTCATGACGTTATCACCGAGATCGGCCTTCCCTTTTTGAGCGATACCGTCTACCACCCGGTGATCGCGTTCGTCAGCTCGTCTGCATTCCCTCTAGATTCTACCTTCCTGCCGGACAAACGGATCCTGGGCTCTTTTCTTAGGGTTCCCGGGTCTCAGTACCCCGGGAGACCCTCTCTTGACCCTCTTGACCTTCTTTGGGCGAATGATGTCCGCTCTTAGAGGGGTCTCTGCTGGCCCGCGCTCTTTCGATTTGGCCTCGGGTTCCACGAGACGTTCCACCTTAGCTTTTTTGGCTGCGATGAAAAGCTGTATCACCCTGGTTAGCTCATCGCGTATTTTCTGTGGACGTTAGATTTCCCCTTCACACACTACACAAGGTCAGCGATGCCAGCCATGGCCGTCACTAACTCTACTGGGGCTCCCGGGTCTTGGAGTTCCGAGGAGCTCAGTAGCTCTTCTAGCGCTTCATGTACAGCTTCATACGTGTCCGATCGCACCTCATATGGTGTTTCCACCGACTCCACTGTCGGGTCCACTGGGTTGGCAGGTTGTCTAACCGGTAAACGCCTAAGGCCACTCCTGCCGAACGGATTCTGATTCTCGCCCTTATCCGTTCCGTCATTTTTCCATTTATTGATTATTTTGGTCATATGGATCCCACGAGTAGCTAGGTAAGAGAGGTCTACTGCGCCAGTCGTGACCTGCTTAGCGCAGTAATGACTGGGATAATGTGGGGTGTGTCCCGGTGCCCCACAGGCAACCGTTAGAGACTGACTCTTCTGCACGGTTCAGCGTCACATCTTGGCCAAGTGGAGTCGTTTCCGACAATGTATCCATAGCCATAATCAAAGTTCGTTAGCGAGGGTCTGCATAAGGGGTAAAACCTCGCACAATCTTCTTCTTTTTCTTTCTTACTCTGGATTGGAGCAGTTCCCTCCTAAAGGAGGGTCAGTGACTTTCACACTATGCCTCTCGCACATTGGTGTAAAGTTTTTTTTTGTCAATTTTTAGTAATCCAATCAAGACCAGCTGAAGTTTATCACGTAGAAGGTATAGGTATAGTATTAAAGAGTCTGAATTAATTTGAAACAAACTACCAACGTTTAAAAAGGACTCGATCTCAACCGTGTACTGCTTACTGGGAAATAACTAAATAGTTCGCTCCAAATTCCTTCACATTGTTGTAAAAAATCAATTAACTCTGCCGAACCGCTTTGTAGCTGCGGGCAGACTGCCAGACTTGCGCCATTGAAAACCAACACGATTGATCCGCTCATAGAGCTGCTGAAGGAGCTCCGGTATGGCTAGGATTACATCCAGCGCGCTTCCTTTGACACTCCGGGCAACTTTCCGGCGACAACGGCGACGGGTGCCACTTTTTTGTCACTATGTCAAGACCATCAAGACCAATTTCCAAAGGTCTTTTCATTACCGGAACATCTCACCCCGTGGCTTTACCAACGAATCCTTAACGCCTGGATGCCGACTTCAAGGGGGGCGGAACATCCAGGAGCTGCTCGAGTATGGAATAACGCGCGCCCGTAATTTGATTAGAGCATTGTAATTTAGATAAAGATAGTAATTAAATTTTCCGCCACAGACGACTTTTCTGAGCACTGTCGCCTTTGGCCAAAAGAGAGAGACAGCGAAACCCAACAGGAAGAGGGAAAGGAATCAACCCGGACCAGGACTATGACGGAAGAATGTTCTTCTCGGCCATCAGGATGTGGCATCCTAGAAGCAGAAGCAGCAGTAGCATATAAAAGCCGGGTTTAGCCTTCTCGAAGTTCACCAAAGAGATTCCAATCTGCCGCCTGGTTCAGGATGGCGCAAAATGGCCCTCCTCCAGCAATGGAAGGCTCGCTGAATGGCTGCCGGTTGGTGGCGAAAATGGTCTCATTTTTCCGCCTTCGGTGAGCCGGAATAGTTTGTTTTTAGCAGCGATAATTAATAAGCAAAGAGCTGCCATAATTACGTTTCATTGGATGCTGGAGCTGGTTGATGAATTTTTCATGGAGTGTGTCCATGAAGAAATAGTTTGACATTTTTTTAAAAATCAATCTTCAGTTACTCAATCGTTTCTGAAGTGCCTTGATATATAAACAAAAAATTTAAAGTCTTCCTTTGAATCCTTACCAATAAGCTAAATTTAGCTTTAGAAACTTCCACCCTAGGGCGACTGAAAATCCATCCGGGTAGCGATGCTTGCCCGTGTTTCTTGGAACAGCTTCTTCTGAGTCATCTGAGCCTCTAGTTGATTCAATCAGAGATACTTAGGCTCCCGGGAAATCTAGTTAGTACATTTTCACGCGTACTGCTTTGTGCGGTGTTGATGTTGAAAGAAGGAGCCGATGACACGCCCTTCATCTTCTACGAGGAGGTTCCCGTATTCCGAAGACCTCCTGGGAAATACGGAAGCTGTTTTTGTGCCATAGAAAATTGGCTAATTGATTCCAGAGCTAATCATCTGTAGGGAAAAATTCAATGAACGAATTTTAATTACGTTCCACTATCATAACGCTATCTTGGTTAAGTTTGCAAGATATGGTCAGTATCTGTCACCTTCTTTCATGTTCTACTGACAAAGGATAGAAATCTTGATAACAGTTTTTTTTATTTTATTTTGTTTCTTAAACTTTTAAATATTTGTTCGAAATTGTTTTCTCAACGAATTGATGGTGCACATTAATTGAAATTCAAGTGTTTATAATAAATTGAAGAGTAACTCTTCTACATCCTCAATTCAAGTTGAGCTGTGCTCACAATTAATTGCACGCATCACTTGTTAAATTTTTCACTCAATTGATAAGAGGCATCTCCGTCATTATCATCATTACCGCACCACCCCACCAATATCCTTTCAGTCCCGTTCCATTTCCGGTCGGTGCCAGTTAGGCTCAAGCATTCGTATTATCCATTTATACACATCCGTCCGGATCCTGTCGGCAATCCCCCATTTCTTTCCTCATCCTTCTTCCGGTTTCTTCAAACCGAAGTCAGATTCATAGGTCTGACGCACACAAGCTCAATAAGTATTAGGCATCTGCCTCTCGTGCACCAGAGATTTCTTGCATAAATCCTACGTTCGACATCAGGCATCATCGTCCTCGATTTTGCCATTCAAACATTGAACCATCATCCGTCGTCGATTTGTCGGGTCGGGATCCGGCGTTGGTTCGAACGCATATCGAATCGTTCACGGTCTGGTAATTTCGAAGGGTGGTTGAACATTTCTTTAAGATTTTCGCTTTTAGGACAGCTTTAGCAGACGATCCACCACCCTCGCCTTAGCTCAGATTCGGATCATTAGAGATTCGTCTATGAACGTGATTGAAAACAGTCACCGTGTTGAAAAATTAAAAAATAAGCTTCATGAATGTTTAAATATTTGCAGTCAGACAGACAGACATTTATTATTTGAATTAATTGAACTCGAAGCTTAGTGATCTGAATTCTTGGTTTTTATCAGATTTCGTCTTTTAATTTTTTTTTTTTAGTGAAATGGCCTTTAGTTGATCTGAAATTAAACGATTTCTGGTAGAAATGGTCTTTGATAGCAAATAAACTATCACAACAGTATCCAATACTGAAACCGATATTAAATTTATGTATGGTTCTTAATTTAGCTAGGTTTAGATTTCGTCTAGTTGTTCTTGTATTTGAGACATAAAAATTATTCATATTTAAAATTCTATAATAATTAATAGAGCCCATAAAAAATCCAAAACTAAATTTGGTATAACTGATATGCAATTCCTAGAAATTTTCAATTTTGTTTAAAATTTATTCAACATCTTTGGTGAAGACGGCAAATCCTTCTGACTTAAAGAATCAAACAAAACATCCCGATTTGTTCATAAGGTTTTTAATAGGCAAATAGGCAATATTAATTTAGCGCTAAAACTAGCTGCTTTGAAAAGCTTCACTACATTCATCAGAAACAATAAAAAATGCCAAAAATCCCAATTATGACTTTTTTCATGAGATTTTTCCAATATGTGTTAGATTATCCCATAAACAGTAAGATTTTTTAAGGCGGTATTTTTTTAACGCCTTTTTTCTACGCGATTTTTGGGAATTAACGCGTTTTTTTACGAGATTTTTGCAATTTACGCAAAGTCCTTTTGAATCGAAAATTGTTCGGTTTTTTTAAACTGGAAGATTCTGAGATAAGACATGAGACATGAGACATGAGACATGGGACATGGGACATGAGACATGAGACATGAGACATGAGACATGAGACATGAGACATGAGACATGAGACATGAGACATGAGACATGAGATATGAGACATGAGACATGAGACATGAGACATGAGACATGAGACATGAGACATGAGACATGAGACATGAGACATGAGACATGAGACATGAGACATGAGACATGAGACATGAGACATGAGACATGAGACATGAGACATGAGACATGAGACATGAGACATGAGACATGAGACATGAGACATGAGACATGAGACATGAGACATGAGACATGAGACATGAGACATGAGACATGAGACATGAGACATGAGACATGAGACATGAGACATGAGACATGAGACATGAGACATGAGACATGAGACATGAGACATGAGACATGAGACATGAGACATGAGACATGAGACATGAGACATGAGACATGAGACATGAGACATGAGACATGAGACATGAGACATGAGACATGAGACATGAGACATGAGACATGAGACATGAGACATGAGACATGAGACATGAGACATGAGACATGAGACATGAGACATGAGACATGAGACATGAGACATGAGACATGAGACATGAGACATGAGACATGAGACATGAGACATGAGACATGAGACATGAGACATGAGACATGAGACATGAGACATGAAACATGAGACATGAGAAATGAAACATGAGACATGAGACATGAGACATGAGACATGAGACATGAGACATGAGACATGAGACATGAGACATGAGACATGAGACATGAAACATGAGACATGAGACATGAGACATGAGACATGAGACATGAGACATGAGACATGAGACATGAGACATGAGACATGAGACATGAGACATGAGACATGAGACATGAGACATGAGACATGAGACATGAGACATGAGACATGAGACATGAGACATGAGACATGAGACATGAGACATGAAACATGAGACATGAGAAATGAAACATGAGACATGAGACATGAGACATGAGACATGAGACATGAGATATGAGACGGGAGACATTTTAAATTTTTACAACTTTATTCACTTAAATTTACAAATTTAAAGTTTCAAAACTACTTTATGATTCAATGTGACGTGGCAAGACAAATTTGAGGACACCGATAAGCTCGTAATTTTGTTTATCACCATAAGCCCATTTTCGTTTAAATGTTAACTGGTTTTGATGAAGGACATATATTGTGGAGAATTTCGTTGCTTATGTGCTGAATTGATCAAAGAGAAAAATAATATGACTGTAACATAATAAAACTTTAGTTTCAAGGACGTATTAAACTATGAAAAATTAATAATTTTGTGTATGTTAAAGAAATAGATTATTGTAAGGAACAATTTAATACTGATTAATACTTCAAATTGAAAAATATTCCCTTAGAATATCTAACCATTTTTATTTTTCCATCTATTTGCAGGTAACAAGAGACAGCTATGATGAACCTTTGTTTTGGTAAGCTACAACTGAACTAAGAAAAATTGACACTATGTAAACGTATGGTGTAATTTAAAAAAAAATCTTAAAATGTCATCAAAATCATAAAAAAAAACTTTTCCCTCATTCTATATTTCAATGAAAAAATATTTCAACCATTTAAAGTAACGAAAATCATATTTCGTCAAAAAGGGAGTAAAAATGTTCTTTTATTTAGGAAAAAAACAAAAAAAATCAAGGAAATTTTAAACATGTAGTACATTTTAAAATAATTATATTCTTAATATGTACATCTTGTTGTTGTCTTCGATTGAGTGAATAATTCACTAATTTAAATTTTCATTTAATATTGAAATTTAAAAATAAATGAGTGTTTGATTTATGGCCAGCTATTGAAGTGACTTTTATTCCTTTCGTGAGCAGACTTTTGTGGCAAAATTTTAGCGAATTTAACAATCACGCCCTGAGAGTCAAATTTGCTTTCAATTTGCTTGACGTAAGATGGTACACAGCAATAATGAGAGCACAAACTTGGTTAGCAAAGTGATACCAAATTTGGCTTAAACAGCGACCCAAACTACAAAGCATTAATAGCATTTAGTTGACAGCAAAATGTGGCATCAATATGCTTCCAAAACAGCCAAACTGTTGTTGGAATTGTTTGGGCCTTAAAACTAGCGAAATTGGGCATCATTTTGCTAACCAAGTATGCAAGCTGTAGCTTTTTTTTTTGTTATGTACCACCTGAAATTAAGCAAAATGAAAGCAAAAATGCCTCTCAAGGCGTGATTGCAAGATTGGTTGTTATTTGTGTAAGCTTCTTATTCTTAAAAGTGTTTTCCAAGGCCAATTGAATTTTAAATTTATTAGGGTCAAGTGGGGTAATTATGAACACGGGGTAATTCCGAACAAGTGCCATACGCGCTGCTGTGGGGAATGAATTAAAACAAAAAGTTCCAAAAGTGGTAGTTTAACATAAAAGTGATAGCTATAAGCTATTTCCGATCAATTTTCAAATCCTTATGATATCATTTCAGAGGTTTTAAAAACCATTACCTCGAGAAACGGAAATCGTTTTCGACAATGTTCAATGTTTTGAATATCTGACCTTAGGAAATCCAGCTGGAATGTTGTTATCACCTGTTTTACATCCAGTTTATGATGCTTTATCTTGATTTTGAAAAATTTTTGAAAAATTTTATTCGCACTGGTGCACAGATGAGTGTTCATATTTACCCCATAGTTTTCGTCCTATGGGGTAATTATGAACACACATTTCCTGACATTTCTTTGGCTTTTTAATGGTCAAATGTTTTATTCATTAACTTAGGGGGCCATTCATTTGTTACCCAAGCATTTCCAGACCCCCTTCCCCCTCCTCCCCTTGTAAGAAATATCTCGCCCCCCCCCCCTTCTGTAAGATCTTAACACAGGACCGTGGAGAAATCTTAGTCAGGAAAATCAACACTCGGCATTCTATATCCCAGGAACTTACTGGACCAAATTTCATAAATTTCATAATTAAATTAAGTCCGCAATGTGTTGAGTTTTGAATTTTTGAGAAATTGATTTTTTTTCTTCCAAAAACGAGATTCGGATTTAGAAATAAAAAGCTATGCCAGATCTTTTCAGTCTTTGAAAAAATGTTTTGCACACAATTTTATCAAAACTTAATAAAACTTAAGTTTATAAAACAGAAATTTTGAAAAAAAAAACTAAATCAGCATCTAAACGAGTCTTAATTTTGTTTAAAAAATAGTGGTAAGAACTTGCTTTTTGTTGATAGAAAAAAATGCAGTCAAATGTTTTCTCAGGTTTAGTGAGTGGTGCGTACGGATAGTGATACCGAAACCGAAAACCTGTATCCCAGAAATAGTTTTCTAACACCGAATAAAGGTTTTAAGTCCTTCCAAAACCAGTTTTTTTGTATTGATAAATAACAAGGTTATAAACTAGACTTGGAGAAATTTTTTATTATACTAATAATAAAATTCACCATTTATTAACAAAAGGTTTGCTGCTCGAGCTTTTATATATTACCGCGTGAAATTTAACATTATTATGAACCTTAAATCTCTGTGGTCAACAGTAAAATATATAAAAAGCCACAATAAATTCAATAGATGAATAAGTCCACAAAACAAAGATCAAAAAGATAAATTTTCTTGTATGTTTGGACAACGTGCGGCTATTGAGAGCATTAGAATTACAGCAAAGAATAATTGCTTATGATTTACATTTTGATAACAAAGATCCAAAATCTATTTTCTTGCAGTCTTATTTTTATACTTAGTTACTTTTTTCAATCTTTATTTGTTCGAATAAATTTTTCTAAAATTTAGAACAAAATGAAAATCTTTTGTTTGAAGATTTTCTCATTCAGTTCGGTGATGAAAACTTCTGCAGCAATAATTTTGTTTTGAGAAAATAGAGCTTCTAATGTGATATTTCGTACAGGTGATAAATAAATTAATTAGTGTAAATATTTTAAAAAACAGTCGATCATATAGAATTGACAAGCCTTGCAAAATATGACTGTTCACTGATCCAAGAAGATTTTAATGGGTGTTTTTGTGAAACAACCATCTTTAAAAAAAATTAGAATTTTCTGTATATGTATAGGCTTTAATTTCATGATATCTCGCACGTACGTGAATAGCAGCACCTACGACATTTAGGTGAAAACTTGATGTTTGCTGCGTAGGACATTTAAAACGGATGTAAAAACTATCGAGTAGCCTAACTCGCCTAAAATTTCACACGTATGGAGAGGTCCTATCAAATAAAAATGATCTGCAACGACATAAAGATATGAAAGAAAAAGAAACCAACCAAAACGTAAAAGATGCAACAAAAAATTTAACTACCGAAACAAAAGATAGAAAAAATCAATACAAAAGAACACTAAATAGCTATTTTTGCGTTGTTTTACCTCTAAATTTTGATTACATTTCTTTAACTTATAAGTTTTATACATGAACTGAATTGAGTTTTTATAAAACAATCCATTTTCTAATTACTGCTAATTATTTTCATTATTTGGTGTTGAATTGAGATTTTCTGACACCATATAAATCATAATGGACAAGTCTCGGGGTAAATATGAACAGCGTTCGGGGTAATTATGAACAGGTTTTGGGGTAATTATGAACATAATTTTTTAAGTAAAAAATCACCATACACTGCTTACTATGGGTAAATGTAACGTATAACTACTGTTACTTTTCAAAAATTTTATACCAAGTTCGTAAAACGTGCTCATAATTACCCCCTAGACAAGGGGGTAAATATGAACAGACGGGGTAATTATGAACAGACGTCTCAAGGACGTGGGTTGCGACCAAGAAAAAAAAGTTGCTCTACAGAATGATGAAGAGCACGGAAACATTCAATATTGGCAGGTTTTCAGAATTTATGATAAGAAATAAACATATGGTGGCTGTGAGTGTGCCAAATGAAGAAATTTTGTTCATAATTACCCCACCTAGCCCTACTTCTTACGATATCAATGCTGAATATGCCTTCATGTTAAACTACATGTTAAACTACAAAAGATCAACAAACTGGTCGCAGTGATAGATACCCTACAAAAAACGACTATAAAAAACTTAAAAGAAATAATGTTAAACTAAAAGTTGTATGAAAGAATATAATAGCGTTTGAAGGCTTTGCTATTCCCGTACTTGAAAGAATGAGGAAAAGGAAACAAAAAGGAAATTTCTCTCCTTCGCACAAATCAAAATTATTTGCGGTTTTTGAAAAAGTTTATCACTTATTTTCAACCCTTATTTCAAAATGTTTGTAATGTTTTACAGTTTTGTTAAAAACTGCCGGCTGAGACTTCCTGAATCATTTGTTACCTATTGTTATACTAAAACTTGAACGAAAGAGTATAACAGCGTTCGAAGGTTAAATTCAGCTCGAAAATCAAAGCTGAAATTTATTTCCGAAGTTCAAATGTTGATGGCTGAAATAAGTAATTAAGCTTTCTTTAACGATGAAAACATTTTTTTGCAGAACCAGAAAATTTTAAAATTAAATTTTAAAGGTATTTTTCTTTCTCGGGTAAAAAATTTTGGTATATTGCCACCTCGATTAGAGCAAAATGATACCAAATTTCGATAGTAAATATGACATGATACCATAATTCGGTAGAATTTTACCGTAAATAAGACATGCTTTAAATAACATCACCGTATAAAAATGAGTTTTATCGCCATTATTCATATGAATGCGATTACTTATCATGATATATTTCAAAGCTTATAATATCACCTGCACTTATGGAACTACAATTGAAAATATTCATGATTCATTTTTATATCACAGCCATTGTTTCGTTTCAAAATATATAAGTGTTAGAAAGTTTGATTTTTCGCTTTATTGAAATACATATCACTCAAAATCTTATTAAAATAAAACCCTCGTTATTTTCGTTTTTTTTTTGAAAAGACTAGTAACACAACTGTAACTGTAACTGTAACACAAAAAATTAATCACGAAGATGTTTAAGTGAAATTATAATTAAGACTTAGAATTCACACGCATTGAAATTTGCAAAAAAAAATCCGTAAACTTTTCTATCCAGCTAAACGATTTTTTTTAAATATCAAAGATTGAGCAGAAAAAGAAGTGTAGTATCAGCTATTATATTCACGAGACTTGGTTTTATGGAACTAGTCTGAGCCATAAAACATGAGAGATTAACATATAAGAGCCCTTGTACAGCCAATGCTCAGAGATTACATATGAGAAAAACAAATTTTGTTTATGCTTATGCTTATGATACATACACAGCCAGATCTTGTCAGCATCCCGGTGAGTAGTAAAAGTACATTTACTACTCATCTTAACTAGGCCGGGCCCACTGTGCAGTATATGACGCAGAGACAACTGGAACACAGGGAGGAAGAAACGTGGACAACAGTACCATACGTTTCCATGGCTACTTATAACTAAGATATTAACGTTGGAAGCACATATGCTAAAATTTCTGTGCTCCTTGATGATGGTCCGTATGCATTCGTCCTTCTGTGGATGGAAATGATGTTTTTCTGCACAGAAATCCGAAACTCCATGGTATAAATAATATTTCCTTCGAAATTTACATAATTTTTTTTCTTTAACTTTTTTTATTTTAAAATTTCGATTTAAGTATTGTTTTAATGTGAATAGTAATACTTAAAATTTTGAGTTTTGGATTTCGATGCACTATCATTTCTGGTCTTTGATCTTGGATATAGCGCCTTTGCTCGCTCTTGAAAAGAAACATGAGAAGAAAAAAAAACGTAATTAGTGTTCCCAAATCCCCTTCCCCCATGAAAACTTCTTTCAAAATAATTCAATAATAAAGCAGTACAATTTATGCAGTACAATCTATTAACAAAAATTGCTCACTCCTCGTTCTTTCAGAAGACATATTATATTTTTTGACGTAAACGAATTTAGCTTGTGATTAGTGAAAAAGCGAGCATTCATATGCTGCACCATGGACAAAGTTGCAACAACACGAAGCATTTTAAGAACGTGCCACAGAAAAAAAGTGCTTTCACTGTGTGTGGGTAGAAAACCAATCTATTTCAGTGCTACAGAATAAGAAAAAAACCCGGACCCGTAATTGTAAGGGTCAAACTAAAAACATAAATTGAATTAAAATATAGAAAGAATATACTTAGCTTTTCAGTTATTCCTCATACTCATCAAAGAAAATCTCAGGAAATTCAATCGAAGCAATCCGGACGAAACCATCAGCCAGCAGGGTTTTTGGTCAGCTTGAGATCAGCAATCAGCACAGCCAAAACTGCAAAGGATCTCTTTTCTCTCCCACACTCACTCAGTTACCGTTTTTTTTTAGCTTTTCAACAATATTTTCTTCCTTTTTTCTATTTCTTTGCATTTTTTCAGCGTTCTCTGCATTGACTCTCGGAATTTACTACCAATCTTTGTTATCCCATTCGATCCGTCTAAGTAATAACGAATCTGTTACGTCTTACTCCCTACTCATTTTACCACCAAAAATTATTTTTCTCTCACTTTCACACCACTGCACTTTACCCAGTGCTGTTTTTTTTTAAATATTGTGCACCCACACCAATCAAAATAAGTTAATTTCACCATTGCCAGCCCTCAAAAGCTTTCTTCTTACAATCCTCAAATCTTTCTATGTCATAATATTCATTTTCCAACCCCCTTACTTTCCCAGCACGCTTCCAACGAAAACCACACATTAACAAAAGGTGAGAAAAACAAATTTTGTTTGAAACTAAAATTAATAAGTGGACTCAAAGGCGTTCAAACCGTTTCTAATATAGAATTTTCAACAAAAGGCTTGAAAAATTAGCATAAGGAAGTAATGGATCAAATATAAAAGTAAATGTTGTTTGACATAAAAAGTAATAACATGAATACAAATGCTTTTTTGGGAAACTTTACTCTGTCTCTTTGTCTCCCAAAAAAAAAGAGCATGAACTCGCAGCTTCGCTAGAGTCAGGAAAAAAAAGTTTTAGGCAAATAATTATCAGTTAAAAAGTTGTTCACAGGCATGAAGTGTCAACATCAACCTGAGAATAACATTTCGGTTCCATTTTTGAGGTTGAATGTGGTGAGAGCTAGCACAAATATATTACCGATTTCCTCAGGCCGTAATTTCTTTTTAAGGTAAGTTTTCTTCTGAACGGTATATTGTGCCGATTTTAATCTTTCAACACAAGCCATTTTTGGAAAAGAGCGTGAATTCAACAGGCACTCTCAAGAAAAAAAAAATAAAATAAAATAGATTTCTTTCAACCTTCAGATATTGCCCATAAATGTGTTCTTCAGGTGTCTAAGAGAAAATGAAACTTCAATGATGCTTTATTCAGCTTTCGTAGTAACGTCAACAGCTAATCGTGCTTTTATTTAGTACTAGCTGACCCGGTGTGCTTTGCTACACATTCCAAAAATAAATGTAATTGTATGTATGTATGTTTCGTATGTAATGTAATGTTTCGCCATATGCCAAACTCGTAGACATGAGACATTTCAGCTTAAAGTTTTCCCAAACAGCACTTGTCATGGTATGAAAATTATCAATTTTTTACAATGCAAATTTCTTTTTTTCTAATAAATTTATTAAAGAAATAAATATAAATATTAAAATAAAAAATATTAGTTGAATCACTGAATAAATTCTCAGCGTTTTTTAATTTCTCTTTGAAAGTCAACTATTCAAAAATGTTAGCAAAAACAATTTCTAAGTTGATATTTGTCCCGTATATTGGGGAAAGTGTAAATGCAAAGTTAATTTTCAGATGCGTCAGGGTAATGGCTTTAAAATGGATTTAAATACGTACTTCTGTTTGTTTGTTTTATCAAGTTTCATTAATATATATGCAGTATTCCTGCAGTATAAATTTATGTTTGTTACTCCACTATTAACGAATGTTGTTCAAAGCAAATGACCTTTATTACAAAGACATAAAAAAACATATTTATATATCCGTTTCCGTTTCAACATTCAGAATACCCCTTCTAGTCTTTCCAACATGTTGAATCATTTTGAAGATGAATTTCTTAAAAGTTCGACGTTGCCCTTGCCCCACCGTGTAAGTTGACAGGAGGTAATATTTTTAGCACTTCAAGGGTATACTAAAAATTTCTCATAAAATTTTTGCTTCCAGTTGTATATCAGTTCTAAAGTTTCACTTTTCAAAAAAGAAGCAGATCAAAAGTCTCTTTTATGCAGCCATGTAACACAAAAACACTTTTCATGTTAAGTACGTACTTGAATTGGTATGTAAGCAAAAAATACGACGTTTTTTCAGAATTTTTTGAAATAAAAAGTTTCTATTTTCATTTCTAAATTCATTTCAGTTGTGTATTTGGGCCGAAGTAACAATTTTAAGTAGAAAACATATTTTTTTTATTTTTTGTAACAGAGAAAAGTTGAACGTTTGAACATGCTCTAGTGTTCCTTGAATAAAAATTCTTTGGCAAAATGAATGTCCTCACTTTTGGTCAATAAAAATCAGTTTATTTCACTGATACCTTTCACTTATGCACACGTCAGTCCTATCTTATCCAATTTAAAGAAAAAGCTCTTGATTATTTCATGTGTCGGATCGGATTTTTTTTATCTTCTTTAAATTTAAATGACGCTTGATAAAACTTGTTCATGTTCAACAAAATGTTTCCGATCTATCTCTGTAGAAAACATCTTATTCATATCTTTGTTATCAATATGATTCAAAAATAACCTTGAAGGAAAAATGGGTTAAAAAATTATATGTAAATTCTTTACTTTCTGCATTTTTTTCAATTGTCCGCAAAGTGTTGTACCATTATTTAATTAGTATCAGAACTAAATTTATATTTTTTAGACAACAAATGCTACATACATTAACACGTACTATTTTTGCAAATCTTTAAATTGGTTTTGATTCGATTGATAAAATACCAATCCGTGTCACATCAAGGCGTCATTTATTTCCACGTGCTATGTACAATTAAGCAAGATAAAACACATCTAACACATAACACACATAAGAACATTTAAATGTCTGTATTGATGTAATTGTTATTTGTGAAACTTGGGTTGCGAAGCATAATTGTAATATTTATAACATTCCAGGATACACCTCGATCTTTTCTTGCCGTGACCAGTCCTATGGAGGTCTAGCTATGTATATTAAAACAAATTTAAAGTTCAAAATTACTGAAAATAAGGTCATTGAAGGTTTCCATAGGATAAGCATTCAAATATCTTTGAGTGGTCAAGTTTTTAGTGTTCATGGCATCTATAGACCACCCGCATTTCCATTTAACTCATTTTGCGATCAAATTGAATCCTTGTTAGCGTCTGTTGCCGATAACCATTCTTGTCTTATTGTAGGTGATTTTAATGTCCCCATAAATTTAACCAATTTAAATACAGTTACGAAATATAAGTCGATTTTGGAATCCTTTGGTTATGTTTGCACAAACTCCTTCCCCACTAGACCAAAAACTAATAATATTTTAGACCACGTCATTTCTAAGCAGATTGATCTAGGCCGACTGAAAAATGACACTATTTTTACTGATGTGAGCGACCATTTACAGGTTATTACATCCTTTAAATTATCAAGTAATAAACAAATGGCAACATTAACGAAAGAAATTACTGATCATTGTAAACTGAACAATTTATTTTTGAATTATTTGAATAATGTTCAACTACCAGATAACGTGAATGTTGGTTTGCAAGATATCACAACATCTTACAGCCATTTTCGATCAATGTCTACTAGGACAATAAAAAAAAATGTAAAATTGAAAGGCAACTACTGTCCATGGATGTCACTAGATCTTTGGACACTCATAAAAATTAAAAACAACTATTTAAAACGTTCTAAAAGGCACCCCGATGATGTCCAACTAAAACAAATGTTGAGTCATATAAATAAAAAATTGTATTTAAAAAAACAGGAATGCAAAAAGTTATATTATGAACGTTTACTGAACAACACACCACATTCGAAGCTTTGGAGAAATATAAACACCCTCATGGGTAAAAACAAACCAACCACATCAATCAACCTGTCTGATGAAGAAGGCAGCACTACCAACAATTTAGAAGTTTGTGAAAAATTAAACAGGCACTTTTCCACAATTGGCAAAAGGTTAGCTGAGGAAATTCCAATTGACCCTGGCTCTGACCATTTATCCCGTATTGAACATGTACAAAATACAATATTTCTACATCCAGCTACTGTGAATGAGGTAAGGGTAGTCATTCTATCCCTTAAAAATAAGAAGGGCTGTGGACCTGATAATTTCCCAGTAAGTGTCTTAAAAAATTACCATGACAAATTCTCTATCATACTTAAGGAATATTTTAATTACATTTTAGAGACTGGAATTTATCCTGAATGCCTCAAAATCGCAAAAGTTATTCCTGTTTTTAAGGCTGGCGATTCCCATGATATAAACAACTACCGTCCAATATCTACCTTAAGTGTTTTTAGTAAAGTGTTTGAAAAACTTCTTGTGACCAGAATTGTAAATTTTCTGAACCAGCATGACATACTTTATAAGCTGCAATATAGTTTCAGATCCGGCTCGAGCACACTAATTGCCATCTCAGAACTAGTCGACTCCATTATTTCTAAAATTGATTCCAAAAATATTGTGGGAGCATTGTTTTTGGACCTTAAAAAAGCTTTCGATACATTGAATCACGAAATATTACTATCCAAACTAGACAAATATGGAATAAGAGGAACAGCTAATAATATCCTTCGCAGTTACTTAGAGGGGCGGAAGCAATTTGTAGTGATTGAAAATACCAAAAGCGTGGTAAGAAATATTGATATAGGTGTACCACAAGGTAGCAATATAGGTCCGTTACTTTTTTTGTTGTATGTTAATGATCTCTGTAACTTACCATTAAAAGGCACAGCACGCCTATTCGCTGATGATACAGCAATTTTCTACTCAGCAGCATCTACTGATATTATCATTCAACAAATTGAAAATGACTTGAAATTGTAATCTAAATATTTTAATACCAACTTGCTCTCACTCAACTATACGAAAACCAAATACATGTTATTTCATTCTTCACATAAAAGATTACCTCCGAATATTGACCCAACGATAAATGGAAATGTTATTGAGAGGGTAAAATGCTTTAAATATTTAGGAATCTACCTAGATGAAACTCTTTGTTGGAGTCGTCACACAGAATATCTAGAGAAAAAAGTTTCTCCTCTTTGTGGTATTCTATGGAAATTGAGAAATTTTGTGCCTCAACATGTTTTATTGAAATTTTACTTTGCGTTTATTCACTCTCATATTAACTATCTTATTATGATATGGGGAAGAGCTTCCTTGTCAAATTTACAAAAACTTCAAACTCTCCAGAATAGATGCTTAAAAAATATTTATAGACTACCGTTGCTCTTTCCTACCCAACAGCTCTACACCTTAAGAGCCCATAACATTCTTCCATTAAAAGATCTTTGCGATTTACAAACTGTAATATATGTCTACGACAATTTACACACAAGTTTCAGTAATCAAAACATCCATTTTACAACGGGATTGCGTACTCATAACACTCGCCAGTCAGATTTTTTACAACGAAGCCGATCCGTGACATCCTTAGGTCAAAAAAGAATATCATTTATTGGTCCAACTAAGTACAATGCCTTGCCTAATGAAATAAAAACCATCAACAACCGTTCCACGTTCAAAATCAAAGTAATACAGCTATTAAAAGAAAAATTGAGTCGTTAAAAACCGATCGATCAGTGACCAGTTTTCTTCTTTTTCTTCTTTTATAATTAATTTTTGTAGCAATTTAGTTTCTTTGTGTGTTCTTTTTTTTTTTATTAATTATTTAAATTATAATGTCTTATTTGATTAAATGTTTGCTTAGTAGTATTAATATCAAATAGTGGATCTCTTTAATGGAAATCTGTTTTCCATTGAGATCCATGTAGTATTTAATTTAGTATTATCATTACATTTCCTCGCACTAAATTTAAACATTTCAGTTCTCAGCATGAGTAAAATTTTGCCCGCGTTTTTTATTAATTTTTGTTGCTGCCAGACATGCTGAGAACAGTAGCGTCCATTACCAGGGGGCTCTAATGAGCTTTTTGGTGTGGGGGAGTGTGGTGGGCCGCTACAAAAATATAATTCTTAAAAAAAAAAAAAAAAAAAAAAAAAAAAAAAAAAAAAAAAAAAGAAATATAGGTACTTGGTTGAGAAACATTCGCCTAATTATTAAATTTTTCCAGCGATCAATGAACAGTATGCTTTGGTTACTATCCACTTGCGACGACGCGACGTTTGCTTGGCCATAGAGCAAGGTTGCCGAAAAAAAATCTGTGTTTTTTGACCAAAAAAATTCTCGAATTCTGTGATTTGAACTTAAAGTTCTGTGACGCTATTTTTATGAAGTTTATTGGGACATCATGTTAAACACCAACAAATTGAATTTTTTTAAAGTTTTAATAGAAAAAAATCAATTTACATTACCTTGATTCCATATTTTCATGAATAAAAGTCAAAAAAAAAAAGTCAAAAGTGACATAAAAATTTAAAATTTTGGATATCTGTACAAAATTTAGAAAATCTGTGAATTCTGTGAAAATTTGTAAAACTCTGTGATCTGTGACACAGATTCTGTAATGAAATTTTGCAAAAAATTCTGTGATAATACAGATTTTTCTGTGATTTCGGCAACCTTGCCATAGAGACGAAAAACAAACCCCTCAAAGAAAAGAAAATCTCTAAAAATGAATGCCATGCCTTTTCAATTTCTGATTTTGGCAAAAAAATGTATATGTTTTATTCGATCGGCAAAATATCAATCTGGGTCACATCTAGGCGTCATTCATAACCATGTGCTGTACAAATGAGCTAGGAATCAAGTAGAAAAAAATCACATAAAAGCTATCTTTTGCGACGTTGGCTCGCGACGCCTCGACCATGGAGACGAAAAACAAACCATCCAAAGGAAAAAAAAATCTCGAGAAAATGGATGTCATAACTTTTATTTGTTTCTAAAAACTACAAATTTTGTATGGGAGCCCCTCCTTCCTTGAGTCGGAGCGGTTTATAACTATTACAGAAACCATCTCCGACCCCAAAAACCCTCAGATGCCAAGTTTCACGATGATCGGTTCAGTAGTTTCCGAGTCTATAGGGAACAGACAGACAAACATTCAATTTTATATACACTGTATCAAAAAATTGTCCGTACAGCACGTACCTTTAAATCCAAACAATCAAAAAGTGCACTTTTTCAATCAATAAAAATACTACAAATACATCATTCGCTGGAGAAACTAGTCCTTTTTGTAGATCAGTATTAAAAATTCGTAGGAATTAAACTTTAAAAATAATCCAATTCATTTTGTATAGATAGTCCCAAAAACGACGTCAAAAAATTGTCCGTACACTTTGTCAAATATTAGTCAAGTAAACAGTTATGTGTCAGTCTGTCAAACGCAGGAAACGTCAGTTGAATTTCAGCAAAGACAATTTCCAGTGGTCTGAGCGATGAATACGGTAAAATGAACTTTATTTAGCATAAATCAGTAGATTTTCGTGTTTCCGGATGTCAACGGGTATTTTTTTGTGAAAAGCAGACATCCACAAAAATTAACAAGAAAATGTCTGCTCCTCACAAAAAATATCCGTTGACATCCGGAAACTGATTATTGACCTAAAGAATGACGGTAAAAGCTTGTCCGAAATTGTAGGTATAGTAAAACGGCCACGATCGTCGGTTCAGTATGTCCTTCAGAACTTTAAGAAGACTAACTCCCTGGAGACTACTCCAGGAAGAGGCCGCAAACTGAAGCTTATGGATCGTCACCATCGCATCATTGTCAGGGAAATCAGTCAAAATCCTAAAATCAGTGCCCCGAAACTAGCTGATAGCCTGAAGAATTTTGAATACCTACAGGTTAATCCTCAAACGGTACGGAACATACTTCATAAGAAAAAATACCGAAAATACCGTTTATACCTGCTATGAATAAGAAAAAGCGGCTAGAATACGCTCAAAAGTATGTCCTGACAGCGGAAGAGTTCTGGCAGAACGTCATATTCACTGACGAAAGCAAATTTAATATTTTTGGATCTGACGGACATGTAAGAGTATGGCGTAATCCAAATACTGAATTGGATCCGAAAAATTTGCGACCGACAGTTAAGCACGGTGGTGCCCATGAAATGGTGTGGTGTGCTTTCAGCGCAAATGGCACCGGAAACTTGACATTCATTTTCGGAGAAAAATACGTGGATTTATCAGTCATATTACGCGTCTACAGGAATATATTGTTATGATTGTTTGGTTCTGACCCGAAAATACGATCAAATCAACCATCAGCTTATACGAGTAGTCTCCAGGGAGTTAGTCTTCTTAAAGTTCTGAAGGACATACTGACTATACTTGTAATTTCGGACAAGCGTTTACCGTCATTCTTTAGGTCAACAATCAGTTTCCAGATGTCAACGGGTATTTTTTGTGAGGAACAAACATTTTCCTGTTAATTCAATCCACAAATTGTTGAAATCTACTGATTTATGCTAAATAAAGATCATTTTACCGTATTCATCACTCAGACCACTGGAAATTGTCTTTGCTGAGATTCAACTGACGTTTCTGCGTTTGACAGACTGACACATAACTGTTTAATTGACTAATATTTGACAAAGGCCTCTGTGTACGGACAATTTTTCGACGTCGTTTTTGGGACTTTCTATACAAAATGAATTGGATTATTTTTAAGGTTTAATTCATACGCATTTTTAATACTGATCTACAAAAAGGACTAGTTTCTCCAGCGAATGATGTAATTGTATTATTTTTATTGACTGAAAAAGTGCACTTTTTGATTGTTTGGATTTCAAGGTACGTGCTGTACGGACAATTTTTTGATACAGTTTATATAGATTTTTAGCATATTGATACTTGAATAAAACCTAATTTTGGCATCGGAGAAATTAAGACACTTAATTATGCTATCATTTTAGCACTGATAGCTCATTTTGGCGATTGTTTGCTATCGTTTTAGGCATCAAAGTCTGCCGGGTTTATAACAGTTTTTGATTTTGATTGATATTAACTGGTCTTTAAAAGTTTAATTCTTTTTATCAAACAGAGTAAAAAACTTGTTCCCTGGGCTATAAAGACAATGCGAAAGTAATAATCTTTACAAATTTTTGAATTTATTAGGTACCACTTTTTTTCTGAATGAGGTGAGAAAAAGTTCTAGCTGGGAATGTATGAAGAAGCTCAATTCGAGGTTAAAAAAAAAGTTTTTGTATTGCTTGATAGCATATTGAATACTATTGCATGTAGATACGATAAAGGAAATTATTCAAATTTCAGTTTTAGCATTTCTTGAATTTCTATATAAGAAGTTACAGTGATGCCACTACTTTAGTTAAGATTTTTTAAATCTGATTTTTCAATCACTCAATATTCATTTTCAATTTTTAACCTTCCAAAGCCGTTCGCTAAATATCCGTTTCGGGGGAATTCGAGTAGTAGTTTGATTTCGTTCTCCTGGCTGTAAATGTTTACCGATTTTGAGTATATTATTCTCATTGTCTAGGTAATTTAATCTTATTATTCAACATTTCAAAGTAAAGTCGATATTTTCTACCAGAATATCAGAAACTGGTTCAGAAAGTAAAAAGTCCGAAAAATCGATTTTAAAATACTCATAAAGTCTTACAATTTTTCTGTATTTAAGTGTTTCATTGATATTTTAAATTGTCAAGAATCCATCTATCCGACAATTTTTAGATATGTTGGGGTCCAATGAAAGTTTTGACCGCTAACTCAGATCTTCCGGTTGAAAAAACTTACTTTAAAAAAAAGACTTCCAATTTTATCTTAGCCTCGCTCTATTGTTTTTCCCAACGAACCGATTTTCATAACTCCAATTTAATTTTTTTATCGTTAATTTGATCACTATTTTATAGAATATACTTGGTCCGTCAAAATTACCAGTTCTTCAGTATATTGGAATGATGACAGGTATGTTTGAAATATGCGCTTCGGGTCATATTGACTCGAACAGCTTTGGAGGGTGGAAGAAAGTTTTTTTTCCTCGTAAAATGTAAAAATAATGAAATATTTTTAATGACATTATTTTTCAATCCAGTTTCTGAAAATTGCATAACAATGTAATCGAATCAGATTATCGTGAAAAAAAAACAAACGTTTACACAATTAGTTTTTAACCGAAAAAATCGAAAAATTACTTGTGAAATGCAAAATGTTTTCTCAGATCTTCAGTTTAAACTTCCATCTATCAATTGAAATAAATAAGCAGTTTCAAATATTTTTTTCGTTGTTAGTAACGTTCATGTGTTTAAAATTACTTCTTTCAACCTTTAACGGCTCCCATCTTATTCAAAAATCCTGCGCAAAAGGGCTAGGATTAGAATTCAAATAGAAAAAGCTTAGTGAAAAACTAGAATCTCATACACTAAAAGCATATTAATTCAGAATTGAAGAAAAATCAGGTGTTTAAACACGAACATTCAAATTATACTTCAGATGCAGATCTCCGCCAACCGTGGTGTAGAGGATAGCGTCTCAAGTCTTCGAAGCCAACGGTCATGTGATAGAATCTCGGCTATGGCATACACAGTACTCTTTCTGTGGGTTGATGGCTCTAGAATTTGTACGATGCTAGTCATCAAATCTTTCCAAGATGTACACTTAATTTCAAGTTAGTAGATCTTTGCGGGGAAAAAATGTTCTGTAAAGTTGGGTAAAGTCAATTAAAATAATCAATTTTATCATACTTTTTCAATTCAAAGTAAAAAATCTAAATTTAGTATTGGCCAAAAAAATTATAATTTTGGAAATCCATTAAAAATTCCAAAATTATATGAAATCTGTGAATTTTTCAAAATTATATGTTCTGTGACACAGATTCTGTGATGAAAATTTGTTCAAAATTCTGGAAAATATAGATTTTTCTGTGATTTCGGCAACCTTGATTCGAAGGCTGGTAAAAAAAAGAAACTAAATAATAATACAAAATAAGTCACCTTAACATAAAAACCAAACGAAAATTGTCGAATTTTTAGATTGTTTACTCATGATTAAGTTTAAAATTTAAACACCAGAACTGAAGGCTATACAATTAACAATAGATTTAAACATCAAATACGGTAGAAAAAACGTATATTTGAAATATTTTATGCAAACCACTATCTGCAAATGGCAACCGTAAAAACTACATTTGAAGAGCCTCAACGTAGCACCTTGCTATTATTTGAAGAGCTACGTTAAAAATATGCGCTACAGGCTACAATGCAAGAATAATTAAAAGCTTAAACTATTAAAGAAATATGAAGTAGGTTTGTAATTGAAAAAAAGCCTTCCAGATGAAGCTTTGGACCCATAGCGATTTGTTCTAATTTTTTTTAACAATTTCTATCAGTTTTTAGTTTGTTTTTAACATCACATTCACTGTTTTTTTTATTTTAAAAGATAAACTTTAAAGCAATAATTTCTTTTTATTCTCTCCTTCTTGCTGATCTCTGTTAGTGTAATTCCAAAACATTAAAAACAAATTCCTAAATTTCATTATTTTTCAAATCAATCGAGGGTGCGAAATTTAAAAACAATTGGCACTCCATCTCTAAGTATTCTCAATTTCAACCCATTCATTTCCCTAGCAAATCGGTTAGCCGCAGCAGTGCATTTGTTCGATAGAATTTCAGTCAAAATAATGGATACTAAACGTTCAGAAGGTTTAATTATTCAGACCATCTCGAACCGGGCTGCTGAAGGACTTTTAATCGAATAACTCTGTCCGGATTCGACCAACCAACCCCACCGAACTAAAAGGAGCAGCAGCGTCTCCCGGCCAAAGTTGAACCGGGCACGGCCATACATCCGATGTCGGAATACCAATGAACATGATCTGCGAGTGTGCTGAAATTTCAAAACTACTAGTTCCGGTTTTTTTTTTGCTGTTCCGCCTGAATATTTAACACAATCCCTCACCTATTCACACCATTTTCGAGAGCAGCACAAATCCCACACATGGTGTTCGGGATTTTCAGGAAGCTCTCATGTACAACTTTTTCCTCCAGCAGTACCGGATCCTTGTTACCTTGCCCCGTCTCTTTATCGAAAACCACCCGCACACATGGTGCAACTTTTTCTCTCATCCGCCATGCCATGCGGGATAAAACAGTTGCTCCGGTGAAATGTGGAGAAAAAAAAAAACGCTGAATGATGATGGTCGGTCACCAAGCACAACATTATTCTGCCCAATAATCTATTATACAGCTACGGTCTCACGTTTCTTCACTTCATCAAATACTCGTTCTCGAATTCATCCTGTTCATCATGGTCGTCATTCAAAGTTTTTTTTTCATCTCTTTTTGAGTCCCTCCTCTACCCATTCATAGGAGGTATCTACTGACCGATCATAGGTAATAGAACCTTTGAAGGAGCATTGCAGTGTTTGCAGAAATGGGAAAAAGCAGAGCTAATGTTGTAAAATTATAACTTCATGTGACCCTCTCAGAAAATGTCAATTAGTTTTCATTATCGTGCTGACGTGGAGTCAAAATGTTTTATTAGCTTTAAGTTGAGGACATGAAAAAATATTAATAGAGCGAATATAATGAGGTTAAGTTTATGATATCGACCGGAAATTATGTGAAGTTCCTTGAAAAAGCCAAAAACTGGTCGAAACGTGGAGTATTTCAGAAACCGTTGTTTGATCTATATCCAAGACCGAAAATGGCAAATTTAAAATTTTTAAACGAATATAACTTTCAAGAATTAATTTATGCTTAAAAAGTTTGAAATTCTGATCTGACCATTTATTTCTCAATTTTGTCAATTTTGTCAATTTTGTCAATTTTGTCAATTTTGTCAATTTTGTCAATTTTGTCAATTTTGTCAATTTTGTCAATTTTGTCAATTTTGTCAATTTTGTCAATTTTGTCAATTTTGTCAATTTTGTCAATTTTGTCAATTTTGTCAATTTTGTCAATTTTGTCAATTTTGTCAATTTTGTCAATTTTGTTAATTTTGTCAATTTTGTCAATTTTGTCAATTTTGTCAATTTTGTCAATTTTGTCAATTTTGTCAATTTTGTCAATTTTGTCAATTTTGTCAATTTTGTCAATTTTGTCAATTTTGTCAATTTTGTCAATTTTGTCAATTTTGTCAATTTTGTCAATTTTGTCAATTTTGTCAATTTTGTCAATTTTGTCAATTTTGTCAATTTTGTCAATTTTGTCAATTTTGTCAATTTTGTCAATTTTGTCAATTTTGTCAATTTTGTCAATTTTGTCAATTTTGTCAATTTTGTCAATTTTGTCAATTTTGTCAATTTTGTCAATTATGTCAATTTTGTCAATTTTGTCAATTTTGTCAATTTTGTCAATTTTGTCAATTTTGTCAATTTTGTCAATTTTGTCAATTTTGTCAATTTTGTCAATTTTGTCAATTTTGTCAATTTTGTCAATTTTGTCAATTTTGTCAATTTTGTCAATTTTGTCAATTTTGTCAATTTTGTCAATTTTGTCAATTTTGTCAATTTTGTCAATTTTGTCAATTTTGTCAATTTTGTCAATTTTGTCAATTTTGTCAATTTTGTCAATTTTGTCAATTTTGTCAATTTTGTCAATTTTGTCAATTTTGTCAATTTTGTCAATTTTGTCAATTTTGTCAATTTTGTCAATTTTGTCAATTTTGTCAATTTTGTCAATTTTGTCAATTTTGTCAATTTTGTCAATTTGTTTTTTTTTTTCTTTATTATGGAGACTTTCAGTCTCGGGCTGACTTTTCAATTTTGTCATTTTTGACCATTTTGTCAATTTTGTCTTTTTTGACAATTTTGACAATTTCGATTATTTTGACAATCTTGACAATTTTGATAAATCTGACAATTTCAACAATTTAAACAATTTTAAAAATTTTGACAATTTTGACAATTTTGACAATTTTGACAATATTGACAATTTTGACAATTTTGACAATTTTGACGATTTTGACAATTTTGACAATTTTGACAATTTTGACAATTTTGACAATTTTGACAATTTTGACAATTTTGACAATTTTGACAATTTTGACAATTTTGATAATTTTGACAATTTTGACAATTTTGACAAATTTGACAATTTTGACAATTTTGACAATTTTGACAATTTTGACAATTTTGACAATTTTGACAATTTTGACAATTTTGACAATTTTGACAATTTTGACAATTTTGACAATTTTGACAATTTTGACAATTTTGACAATTTTGACAATTTTGACAATTTTGACAATTTTGACAATTTTGACAATTTTGACAATTTTGACAATTTTGACAATTTTGACAATTTTGACAATTTTGACAATTTTGACAATTTTTACAATTTTGACAATTTTGACAATTTTGACAATTTTGACAATTTTGACAATTTTGACAATTTTGACAATTTTGACAATTTTGACAATTTTGACAATTTTGACAATTTTGCAATTTTGGAAATTTTGGCACTTTTGACGATTCTAGCAGTTTTGACAATTTTGACAATTTTGGCAATTTTGTTTAATTTTTGAAAATTCATTGTCATCATTCAAGTTTCTTTGAGATATTTTAAACCTCAAAGAAAATTATTGTAACGCCAGGTTAGCTCTGGACGTTTCATTAGAAGTACCAAGCTTAAAGCTTGAATGATATTAAAAATCATTTGACATGCGTCCGTTTTCATTGTTGAAACATGAAAGTTGAATTTCACTATTCATTCGCCAGACCCTGTCAGTTACCATTAGAAGAATTTAAGCACCTGTGAATCTCGGCAATCATGAAGGAGAAGATGATGACGACCACCAATGTCTGTATCATGTTTCCACATAGAATTGTAAAGGTTGGGTCATGAAAGAAAAAGGACGACAAAATGGAACAAAAAGTCGGTTGAAACAGTCTGTAACTCAAACATCCGAACACAGTCACTCACACAAAAATGTACTGCGCCCGGACATTTATGACAGATGGTGCAATATAATATTCAAGCCATTTCGCACAAAGCTCCCTCGCCATATTTTTTTCGATTGAGATACCTCGGTTAAACATTTTCCGAGAACCCAGTGAAAACACGAACACCAACTTTCACGTTTAGTTTCCCCTGAATTCCTGTAGTTTTTTTTATTTCATTATTTTGAACCTCGGTTTCGGCTTCCGGAGAGAGCTGGAGGAATCAAACTGTCTTGTTCCAGACCGAAAAGTGGCAGAACACCCGGGAATATAGTAGATCTCCCAAAGTCGAAATGGCCGGAACTATAAAGGAAAAAGTTCCCCGTATAATCGGCTAGGATCAGCAACTGTGGCGGTTTTTTCTACTACTCTTCTAGAAAGATACCTTCTTGGAAGCTACAGAGGCAACAGATAAAGACAGCCGAAGCACATCCTGATGTCAGAATCGTCCTTTACACACAATTGAACACAATCTGATGTGCATCGGGCGCGAAACTTCGTCCCGCCAAAATCATTAGCTGAAACTTTAGCCGGGAAAGGAAGCTTGAGAAGCCATTATATGGTTTTCCCGACAATTGCTTCGAAAGTTAACCGATTGTAGCAAAATTCGTTCGAAACGGATGGAGTTGTGTATTGGGAATTACTTGTGTTGGAGAAAAATCTTTAAAAAACTGTACCAATTTTTTAATAGACTTTTGTTTGATACATTTCAATCATATCTTAATAAATCAAGAATATAACTAAAAGTAGTTGAAAACCTTAATAAATCTATGTTAATGGTTAATTCATTGTTCGTTTCCATTAAGGAAGAAAGAAAAAGTAGAAAAGTGTTCGAGAAACTTCTTGTGAAAGAATTGTGGACTTTCTGAATCACAAAAATATACTCTATAAAATAATCTGCAATACGGGTTTAGATCAAGCTCGAGCAATCAAATTGCCATATCAGAACTAGTTGTTTCCATCATATGTAAAATTTTGTTGGTGCAGTAGTTTTGGATATCAGAAAAGCCTACTACACCCTAAATATGATATATTAGATATTGTACAAATTGTATAGATACGGAATAAGATGAACAGCTTATAATATCCTTCGTAGTTACTTATATATTTATATAAATGGTCGAATTCAGATTGTGGCAATTGAAATTACAAGAAGTGAATTAAAAAACATCGATATTGATGAACCACAAGGAAGCAATCTCGGGCCATTTCTTTTTTTCTTATACATCTATGAACTTTAACGTACAGCACGGTTGCTTGCAGATGATACTGAGATTTTTCATTCTGAAACATCTTTTTATATTATAATTGTTCACATGGAAAATGACCTAAAACTGCTATTAAAACGCTTCAAATTAAATCTAATTTCACTTACTATACGAATACCAAATACACGTGTTCACATTAAAAGCTACTTCGCACTTATGATCCATTCATGGCTGGAAAATAATCGAAACACTATTGAGAGAACCTAGTTGTTTCGAATACTTGGGGATTTACTTAGCTGAAACTCTTCCATGGAATCGTCACATTGAACACCTAGAAAAAAAAATACTCCTCTTTGCGGTGTTCTTTAGAAACAGAGAAACTTTGTTCAACATCATGTTCTTTTGAAGTTTCATTATGCGTTTATTCACTCTCACCTCAACTTCCTTTTAATGATATGGGAAAGAGCCTTCTTGTCCCACCTACAGCTCAAACGGCTTTAGCTATACTCTTCAAGAATGTATAACAACAGAAAACAGACGTACAAGCTCGTACAAAAAACAGTAAAAAAAGTGTGTAAAATTTCAAATGCTATCACCAAAAAAAAACGTTAGAAACTGACTGCAAACAGTGCCATCTATTGCGCCGTTCAAGAGTTACAAATCAACTTTAAAGTGCCCAGTTTTCGAAAAGGCGCAATCGTAGCCAAAAAACAAAAATTAGTTCAAAAAGGGTGTTGGGATTTTAACACAAGTTTCGTGGGCTAGCTTGTACGTCTGTTCTCTGTGGTATAACGTTCTTCCAACAACTGAACTCTGTGATTTGCTAACTGTCTTTTATGTCTATAAATATCTATACTCAAATAAAGTATTCAAAATCTCTATTTGAACTTGGGGCTGCGAACTCATAACACTCGCCAGTCAGATTTTTTGCCACGAAGCTGATCCAAAAGATCATTCAGGCCAAAAACGAATCTTGTTTATTGGATACACTCTGGATACCAATCGAAATTGAGAACAAAAACAATCGTTCCATGTCCAAAACCAAAGTGATACCTTCAGTTTTTGGAAGACAAATTAAACCATCAAAACGATTATCAACCAGTTTTAATATTTGTTAACCTTTTGTCGATTTGTAGCTTTAATAACTAATTTTTGTATTCTTAGAAAAAAATGTTGTTTGTATTCAATCTTATTAAATAAGTGATTACCATACATTTCCACGTACGACATTTTAAGCATTTAAACATTTTAAACATTTCATGTTCTCAACATGATTAAAATTTGCTCGCCATTACATTTTTTTTAATTTGCTGCCAAACATGCTGAGAACAGTAGAGTCCATTACCAGGGGGCTCAATTGAGTCTTTTGGTGAGGGGGAGTCTGCTAGCTCGCTACAAAAAAAAGTTAAATAAATTAAATTAAAGTTTTAGGTGATGACTTATGAACTTTGCATGTTATTTGATCATTTTGTTCTTTATGGCCCACAATGCCACACCACTTTCCAAGTGAAAAAAACCCATCCCATGAAGATGGCGTATCTTCAGAAAAAAGTTGTTTTGCAGCATTTCCCTAACGGCCGTCTCTTAATATTTTGAATCGATTAAAGTGGTTTTTACATCTCAGTATTTATTATGATTTCTTATCAACAATGCAGTTGGCGGTCAGTCATTGAAAAAAAAATCAGGTACAACTGTCATCGCTTTTTAATCTTGGGCTCGAGCTCATGTATCAAGAATGCTTTTATCACGACGAGCCATGGTACCCTCGGTAAAGTTTGTGGAAGAAAAAGTGATGTCGGATGAAACTTGGAGGATGGATGGTCGATGATCGGAGAAAGGCGAAAATCGGAATTGAGCAGGCATGTACCGGGTCAGCCAAAGCAGCCGCCCGCTTACGATATGCGGAGCTGAAAAGGCTGTTAAACGAGCTTGTAGACGAGACAAGAGAGCCTGGTCAAACTCCCTAGCCGAAGAGGGAGAAAGAGCCGTCGCCAATGGAGATATCCGATTATTTTATGACATTTCTCGCCGCCTCAGTGGTGCAAGGACTAATGCAAGAATGCCGCTAAAAGACCGAGCAGGTCAGTTGTTGACCGATCGATCAGATCAGCTCAAACGATGGACTGAGCACTTCGAACAACTCTTCCAAGTCACGAATAGCGATGGCCAACAGAACCCGCAGCTTGAAGCGCCAACAGTAAGCCGCATAAATGGCGTCAACTCGGAAGCGCCCTCGCTGGCTGAAATAGAAGCGGCAATCAAAAACATGAAATCCAACCAAGCACCTGGGATCGATTGCATCCCTGCTGAAATGCTGAAAGCCGACCCTGCCCTATCAGCACAAATGTTGCACCGTCTTTTCGCTGACATCTGGGATACTGCAACATTCCCGGCCGACTGGATGCAGGGTATCCTCGTTAAGGTCCCGAAGAAAGGAGACCTGACAGAGTGCGGTAACTGGCGAGGCATAACGTTGATCTGTACAACCCTCAAAGTACTCTGCAAAGTGATCCTGAACAGAATCCAGGAGAAAATCGACGCTACACTCTGACGGCAACAAGCTGGATTCCGATCCGGACGATCATGTTTGGACCACATCACAACACTACGAATCATACTGGAACAAATCAACGAATTCCAGGACTCTCTTCTGCTGGTTTTCGTTGATTTCGAAAAAGCATTCGACCGACTTAACCATGAAAACATCTGGGCGGCTCTAAGGCAACGAGGGATCCCAGAGAAACTAGTCCATCTCATCGAAGCACAATACGAGGCATTTCCGTGCAAGGTCTTGCACGATGGTGTCTTGTCCGAACCAATCCCGGTAACTGCTGGAGTGAGACAAGGATGTATCTTATCACCGCTACTTTTTCTCATCGTAATGGATGAGATTTTGACTGGATCGATCGACTGTGCACCGAACCGAGGATTGCCGTGGAATCCTTCAACAATGGAGCAACTGAACGACCTTGACCTGGCTGACGATATTGTTTTGCTCGCCCAAACACAACCGGATATGCAAAGTAAACTCGTCGACCTCACCGAAAGTTCCAAGGCAGCAGGTCTCAAAGTCAATGTCGGAAAAACCAAGTCGATGGAGATCCACACAGGAAATCACTCCAGTTTCATGGTAGCTGGGCAACAAGTTGAGAAAGTGTAGTGCTTCCAGTATCTTGGTAGCCAGATAACGCCTGATGGTGGTACCAGGAAAGACATCGAAACCCGGATCAGAAAGGCCCGATTTGCGTCTGCGAGTCTTCGAAACATCTGGCGGTCACGCCAGATCTCTCTACGAACGAAATTCCGAATCTTCAACTCAAACGTCAAATCCGTATTGCTGTACGGGTGCGAAACTTGGTGCACATAAGCGGTGACGACGCGAAAACTGCAAGTATTTGTAAACCGCTGCCTGCGGAATATCATCCGCGCTTGGTGGCTTGGCAACTGGATCTCGAATTAGGAACTACATCGCCGGTGTCATCAATGGGCGCTAGAAATCGAGATTCGGGAACGTAAGTGGAGAAAGGACATCGAAGAAGAGGCAGGCCCAGAAACTCGTGGCGGCGAAGCCTAGCCGCTGAAATCCGAACTGTCGACGAGAATCTTGGCTGGCAGCAGGTGAAGACGCTGGCTCCGGATCGCCAGCAGTGGAGATCTTTTATCTCAGCCCTATGCGTCGGTCAATCGGCGCTGGACCCTTAGGTAGGTAGGTAGGTACATATGAAAAATTCGAATTCAGCCCGATATAATGCTCGTAACTGTCTTAGAAAGCCTGTTATTTGAGTAAAGTAGTTCAACTGACTTGCATTCATTTCCAGCTGACTTCTCAGCAAACATGAAATCGTATCAGAAATGACAACTTAAGTCGTTTCCAATGGTTCCAACTGCATAGTGAAAAGATCGTATAAAATGTCGTCTAAAGTCAGTTTACATTATATATGATAGAAAGTCCGCCATGTTTGTAAATTTTGAAATCTTTATGGTCCCGCCCAGGTTTCTAGTGAGAAAATCAACGTCATGATCTCTCTGCAACCAGCAGTCCATCCAGATGCTTGAAACTCAGATGTGAATTGAGTAATCTTGACCAATGAGAGAACTGGAAAATATTGTCGCTGGCAACGATTTGAAGGCTTTGAGAGCATAATCTTGCTCTCTCTGGCATTCTTCCGATAGGAACGAATAAAATGTCGGATAGCACCCAATTTTCGTCGCTTTAGATAGAAATGAAATTTAAGAAACTTTTTTGCATATTTTGATTTTTTTTAAATACCTTTAATTGTTTGGATAACTTTAATATTGAAACTGCACAATTTAGTATTCAAAAATTAAAAACAATTTTAAAAAATGACCGATTTCCTCGAAAGTTGACAAAATTAGATTTAATGACAAATTTTCAGTCATGAAAATACTTTTAAGTCATTTTAGGTAGAGAAATGGGAATTCTCTGTAATGTGCCGAATACTTTTGTCCAAGGATTTTCTTTGGATTCATTGTATATATGCATATTCAGCTTTTTTTGGGATAACATTTAACCCATATGGATAAGGGTATTTTATCATTTTATTTAAATTATTTAAAATAAAAGTTGATTCAAAACAAAGATAGCAGGAACTCTGATGATAAATTTAAAAACTCACTTGCTGAGCTGAGGCCTTGCTCAAATTCAATATAAATTAATATGAGTCGTTTAACATTTTGAAATTTTGAAGTTTTTTATTCATCATTTAAAAAAATTTGACCATGTTTGGTCATTGAGGCATTGTAAGTTTTGTTGGTTTTTTTTTTTCAAATTTTTGATAGGGATTATTTACAAAGTTAATCGTTTTCATATTATTGAATCTTTCATAGTTTTGAAGTTTGCCAAAAGGAATTGGAAAAAATTTCTCATGAATGCTTATTCATCCTACATTTATAACTAAGGTTGTCAGATTTCCTGGATGAATTTGGACTTGCCCGCATGTTTAACACAAAATTTGAGAAAAATCCAGTCCAATTCCGTTGCCCAGATTTCATTGGAACAGGCCTGGATTTTGCCCGAATTTATTAACTTTATTTGTAATGTAACAAAAAACTTGAATTGAATTGTCAGAATATTTCAATTTTACGAACAAAAATTTTTGAAATGGAAATTTTTATCCAAATAATTATGACTTGAATTTTGAAAGCCTTAAATACAATTTAAAATCTGCTAATGTGGTTTGATGAAAAAACATATTTCAAGCGTCTTCTTCTTGATTTTAAGGAATAATTCCGTGGCTTTGACCAAAGTTGCCCGGATATTCTACGGATTTTGGATTGAACATTTTAAAATAAAATGCCCGGGGTTTGTCAGGTTTTTCGATAAAATCGCTCTATTTTGTCCGGTCCGTAAACATCCAGAAAAAAATCTGGCAACCCTTATTTATACTCACAATTTTATAGGAAGCTGGAATAGATGTACCTATTTTTTCCATCATATGATAACAATGTAGTTTTTCCATGTGTTTTCTAATGAAAATCCAGTATCTGAAGCTTGTAAACATATAGGAACGACTTCTTTTACAAATTTTGAATTTCCCACTTTTCAATATGGATGACCTCCCTGTAGTTTGGTTTATTCAAGTTTAATTCACTAAGAAATTCCTTGAAAAACTTTCACTGAAACCATGTGGAAAACTGACTAAGCATATTTTCAATTGTAAGTGCTTTATTCGCTGTTTATTTGTATGATTTTTAAGTTTTAGATGTTGAAAGATGTGGAACACAAATAATTTTTTTTAAATTTACCAAAAAAAACACATAATCTCGTAACCACAATCACCCATTTTAAACTTTCATGAGTAATTTTTCAATTTTTCTATTCCTTGATACAACTATCCCAATAATTATCATGAATAGTGATCGATGCAAAATCGTTAGAAATCTTTTTTTTTCAATTCCCAGTACTAAACGGTTTCAGTTTTCTCATATCCGGATGGAATAACTGACACAATTGATGATCAACCATAACTCTAAAGTTATGAATTGGCCCTTGAAATTAAATTGTTTTAAGCTTAAATTGCCAGATATAATTCCTAAAAAGTTTCAAGTGTTAGATTTGGTTAGATTTGGTGGTTATCCAGAAAATGAACAATTAATTTTCCAATCCCCCATTCAAATTCCTATTCAGCTTGAAAATCTGAATTTAATTAATTTTTCTGTCTAGCTGATTTTATCCATCCTTGCTCGAGTGTACATAAAACATAAATCAATCGTTTGAATTTTCCAAATTAATATCCGCTTTTTTAACTTCAAATGATAAAATTTTTAATTATTTTTCCTATCCCACATCTAATAAAAATCTCTGAATTCTCAAGATGGTTCCCTGTACTATGGTAAATTTAAGTTTAATTTATTCAGAAATTATTTAAAAAAAAGACTTCCGAATTTTAAATAAATAAATACTTGTTTTTTACATGTTGAATGGTCCACTTATAGTTTTTTGAAGTTATCGAAAACAAATCATCTTAACCCAAGTTACCATTATAATGATATGTAAAAGATTTTATTTGAGTTTTATTTCAATGTTTCTATTCTTGGACAAAATCATCCCATTAATAAATATAAAGAGTAAACAATGTTAAAATTATTAGATATCATGTGTATGAATTCGCAGCACCAAACGGTTCTACAATAAGTCTTCTCAAATTTGGATGGTAGAATTGAACACATTAATAACAAAAAAGAACTCAAAAATTATAAATTGGACAACGAATTTGAAATGCATAAAGCTAAAAATCTCAGATTCAATTATCTTTTCAATTTTCTAATCCCCAGTTTAAATTCCCCGACGGCTATCAACACGTTGAAATTGAGTGCTACAACTTTCAACTCTGAATCTCATTATTCAAGATATATGAAAATAGCCTGTTCTTAAAGCTTCTTTATGAACATCTGTTCAATAGTTTTTTGGCACTCAGTCCAAATAGTTATTCCGAAGAAGTCAATTAACTGTTCACTGTCCAGTTCATTGTATGTTCTTTTAGATTATCGAATCCTCCCAGCACTTTAAAACCCACTACAATTCAAGTCAATAAATATTTTACAGGCTGGTTGTATTTTCAATCCAAAATGTAAGCTCATTTTTGCATCTAAATATCTCGTACCAGTACCAAGTACTTTCAGCAGTAGAATGTACAAAAAACACTCAAACAATTTCCACTTTTAAATCTTAACTGCTCAGCAAGCTTTGATTTGCTTTCCCTTTTCTCTCTTTTCTCAAGTAAAAGGGACCAAAAAACTGTTATCTCGACCTTTCTCATGTCCAATTACATCATTTTGCTAAATTTCAGGCTGATTGGTTAAGCTTTAGGATTTATTTAAAATCTATCGTTCAAAATTCACATGTAGTGTTACACTTCATTGATGATCTTGAGTTTTAGAATCGTTCCAAAATTTATAATTCCTCAATGAACCCAAACAACCTGAAATCCCTTAAACCAGTTCTGTGAGAGCTTAATCAGCCTATTCTATGTGCTGATGTTAAATCTAAACAGCCCTAAATTTAAATTCTCGTGCCAGTTATCTTTTGACAATCTACTTTAAATAATTACCTTTTGTTATACTCTAGTATAAGCCTAAACCCGTAGCAGGATTAAATTTATGGAAGTAAAGAAAAAAAAAAGTTATTTATGAATAAAACCAGTACGTTTCGTTCTTCCCCAGCAAAAAACCTCAAATCCCATTCGCACTTAAGACTCAATGCATCCCCTCCCCATGATCAGATCTAGCTGAAATTCGACATTTGATTTACTATTAAGCAAATGGTCAATTTAAGCAGGGAGCGAGTGCGATTTATCATGTTTAATTCTTCCTTAAGTAAGATAAATTATTAAAATATGTAATTATAAAAGTTATCAAAATATGTAATGAAAAATGTAATTGTTATTACTGTTCAAGAAAAGTCATCATAACATTTACAATTTTCAACCGAATTCAATTAATAACCGTTTGAAATCTTTATTTTGGTTTAAAATTTGAAGACCATTGAAAATATGATTTCAAATGTTACCATTAAATCTCCAACCAAATTGCGATATGTATGATTTTTCCCATTAATGGGCATGAAATGGGCAATGGGCAAAAATGAAGTTCAAATGATCGTTAGCAAATTTACTCACCTTGCAAGGAAAAGATTCCTAATTAATGTTTTGAAGTCCGAGATATTTAATCCTCAGTATTGGTACTTTTTTATTTTAATGTTTATTTATTTTAATGTGTTCTGAGATTTTTCTAGTATTATTTTAGGATTTATCACCCAATTTCACATCGAAAACAATCTTCGGTGAACTTAGTTAAAAAATGCTGTAAACTATTTTATGTACACTAAGGCTTTTTCGCCATGGATACGATTCTTCTACACGGCTCTCGGGAATCAACACCTTTATTTTAGCGAAAATATTGCAAGTCCCATACGTTAGCGACGGAATTCATACCTCTAAAAAACCTTAGTTTAATGTTATTTATGTTACTTTGACATTATCTTTATTGCTAGTACCGGACATCATTCTTACTGGTTGTGATAAAACTTTTCAAGGAATTTTTTCACTGCTCAAAACATTTCAATTATCTTCCAAAGTTAACTTAAAATTGCCAAAATCTATCTCACTATCCGCTATTGTATAGCGACATAAAAAAAACGAACAAAATAAGTTAAACACATTTGACCGTTTTTAATCAGTTCCAAGGGTAAACTTTTCGACACTTTATAAAAACGAAACTACTACTCACTTCCGCATCATCACCATCATCCCCCCTTACCATCATCCTAAAAGTTGTTCAACAAATAAGGATGTCATTAAAAAGTGGCAGCAGCAACAGCAAAAAATCGATTTCCTGGACCATAAGTTCAGCCAAGATGTTAAAAGAACTGTTGGGAAACTTTTTTTTTTTACTCTCCATTTTCCTGGTAGCATCAGGTCAATAAGTTTTGGCTCCCATCAAATCATGATCCCCCTAATGATGTCGAGGATGACGATAATCATTATCATCATCATCATGTTGGACACTGGCTGTGACGTATGAAGTTAAAGTTTATTTTTTCATTCTTTGGATGTGTTGATGGTGAACCAATGTCAAACACGAAGGAGAAAAATACCATTGGCTAAACTTTTGAACCTCAGATTGAGTAAACTCTATCGGAAGAGAAAGAAAATACTTATCGTTCTATTCTATGTCCGGTTTGGTGGAAAATGATGCTTGCAATTGCTGTTTTCCTTAGAAGTTTTTTTTTGGGTGCCATTCAGCTTGATTTTTTGAAAAATAAACAAAAATATTTTTTTCGCATTAAATTTATGCGAAAAAAATATTTTTGTTTATTTTTCAAAAAATCAAGCTGAATGGCACCCAAAAAAAAACTTTTAAGGAAAACAGCAATTGCAAGCATCATTTTCCACCAATTTTGCAAATGATCATAGCAGTTGAAAATGCTTCAATTTTCTTTTAAGAAACTCTTTCCATCAAGAAGTCTTCAAGCGAAAAATGCTTTTCATCTGTTTCATAGTTTACTCAACATATCTGCACAAAACGTAGAAAGATTAGAAAGAGATTTGTTTACAGAGATTTTTTTCCTGTCAGTCAATCAAACATGTTTGTTTCTTCAGAATGATGCTCTGTTTAGTAGACAATCGACTTGACTTTCACTGAACTAACCCCAACAAATTTTCAAAAATGCATTTAAATTTCTTTATTTGTTAGTTGATACTGAACTTTTGTTGAAAGAATTGGTAAAGATTCTATATGTCTTTAATGCATTCTCTAAGTTCATATTTTGAGCAGCATCGGAGATAGTCAATTCGTACCGTCTGTAGAATTTCTGAGGAAATTTTCTTGTTCACAGTGAAATCTCAGCTTTTGTTGCCAATTCAAAAATCAGAAGAAAAAAGTACCGAAATTGAGTGATTGCTCTTTCGCATACGGGCTATCATTCTTCGTCTTCACTAGTACTCCTGTTCATTCAAAATGCTTAAAAAACCCGACAGAATGAAAAAAAAAATTCACCCGAGGTAGTTGTTAAGCAACGAGTAGCAACCAAAAAAAAATCCACCCCTACAGATTGGATTTCTTGATGGGAACAGTTTTATTTGGAGAAAACGTTAAGGAATGCCAAACAATAGTCGGTAGAATTTCGTCGGTTTGCATTTGCCAGTAGAAGACGATGGAATGAAAATGAGATGAGCTCCCGGCGGAAATAGTTTCATTTCTTGGAGTTTTGCTTGGTACAACAACAAAATCAGGGATTTTCAATCAATGGTGGATTCGTTACAGGTTGAACAAGCTGCTCAACGTGGCTCTTGTGCACATTCGGTATTCAAAGGTTTGTGATTAAAAAGCACACACTCACTCGGGGAAACGAATCTATCGTTTCTCGTTTGCTTTTTTTTTGGATTTCATCAAATAAAAATCACAGAATTTAAGATTAAAATCACAGGTTAAACGGTTAAACTATTTAAAAAATCTAATTAAAATGTTACGCCAAATACGTAATCTTCTGCGGGTAGCAAGTGGTACAACGAAGGATTTTTAAACACTATTTAGTTGATTGTTGAAAAATTGAATAAATAGATGGAAATAATCATTAAAATTTTATTATTTTCAATTTGAACTGAATGATCATGTCCAAGAAGATGCTGGTTAAAGAAACCCTTCCAAACTTAGTTCAAGATCACACTACACTCAGGAGCGTATTCGAAAATTAAATAAAACACTTTGTTTTGTGAATAACTTTTGATTGGATGTAAATTTATGTCATTTTCAGCGAAGTCACCTGGTAATATTATTTTTTTATCTGCATTTTTTTTTGCGATGTTCTTCAAAATAGTTTTAGAGGTGACGTCCAGTGAACAAATGTTTCGATTTCAATTCTTCGCAACATGTGCGCCATCTATAATGCATACTATGAACCTTACTTTTTTCAAATCAATGTTATTATTGATTTCGTTCTCTGTTTTCTGTTTTCTGACCTTTAAAATAACTTAAAATTTCAAATTTGGTCGAAGTTATTCCAAATTTGGCCGATTGTCGTCCTTCGGTATAAAATGAACATATTTGACTTTTTATCACCCCACCACCGTTTTTGCATAATGACAGGATTTAAAATCCAACATAAACAGTGTTTAAAGTTTGTGAGACCTATTGAAGTGTTTTCAGAGAAAACGGTCACATTTGGAGGCAGTCTTCTTTGTATTTTAGCCATTTATCGTGGCAAGCGTTATAATAGACTTAGTTATTTGCCACAGAACCTCTTCAAGTATCAGGCATGAAAACTTTCAATTTTTATGTGCTTATTTATTTCTGAGAATGCAGGCGAGACTTGTCAACGAAAAGTTTCTCGTGACCGCTGAAGTGTTCGTTTTGTTGTCCATTTCGAAATTGTTAAAAATGACTGCCCACAAGCAGTCCAAATATTTTGCTCACAACTTGATCAATTTATTTTGTTTATTTTACCGGTGGGTAGCTTTTCTTCTTAGTAAAAATGAAGTTAGGCCTTTTTATAAGTCAGCTAGAAGAACCAGTCAGAAAAATTTGACTTTTTTTATCACTTCCTCTATTCATATTTTCAGATTGAGCTTGAATAATTCTCTCCCTTTTCTCTCGCTTAATGGAATCAATCACCTTCAATTCTATTCAAATTTTAGATCACTATTGGATCTTCTAGCACTTCTTAAACGATTTACCATGTGAATTTTGGTCGTATAGTTGATTTCCAGCTGATATTGAGTCTCCCACTGGAACATTTCTGGATTTTTCTCGATTCAGCTAAAAAAAATTGTCAATAAACGTTTTGGACGCTATCTCAAACTTGAAAAATTGTAATCAAAGCGTACATTACATTACATTAAGCTTTAAATTTCTTCAACTTTCAAAAGTTATTCACAGAACAAAGTGTTTCTTTTTTTTGCAAATACACTCTTCAAGCTTATCGACTTCTGAAAGCTTTTTCAGTGCTAAGAATCTTGATTTCAATTTAGTTTAAAAAATCACAGTGTAACCAGGAATAATTTTGATATTTAAATGGGAATTTTCAGATAGAACTGTCATATTTTAGTAAAATTTTCTACAGTTGATGAAGTTTGCTTGGATGCAGTCAAATTTTGACTTTGGGATCGATAGAAATAACGGCCACCACAATATCTAAACTATTGGCCAAAAATTTGGGAACTCTCCTTCAAAACTATGAAAACCATAACTCAACCATATTACGAAAAATTCAAAACATCGTAAACAAAAGCTTCTTCTTATTTGTTCGACAAATAGCTTATAATCACTTGTAAAAACTTAAAACGATCAAAATAGCTCGTTAGGTCATCAAACAAAAAGTTAAGAGTTTAAACAACAGAAGAATTGAATCAGTCTTATCAAGCATGACAATATATTTTGTAGGAATCTCTGTCATCAAAAAACTTATTTCTTACCAAGCTTATATTAAGGCTTTTCATTGTACTTGTTATGTGAAAATTTAATAAAAATATTTGCTGGCTATGGTATTAGATGCTAGTATTACTAATACTGTTATTACCGTTATGAGTTACACTAATTAATTGAATAATTTTTTTTAGCTTTTATTTTTGACATTTTACCAGTATTATGGTTCGTGTCTAAATTGAATAAATAGTGTTAAAAATGTATTTATGTGATTCGATGTTAAAATTTGAAAATTTTGACACTGAGAACAGTATCAAAATCAAAAGTGCTACTTTTCAGCACTTAATTCAGTATCGAAAAGTACATTCACGGCCTACTTGATAGAAAATTTTCAGCTGTTAGCATGGTCGACCGAATGTTATTTGTTGACATGCGCTTTTTGTAGGTTAATAGGTACATTTTCATGGGCGTTTTTCGAATTTGCTTTGAATTATTGATGCAACTCGTTGTAATACTCGATGTTTTGCAACTTGATACATAAATAACTATTTTGGCTATTCTTTTCTTCCCAAAAAATTATGGAAAGCTATAATCTGAATTGCGCTTAAAATATACGATTCTGTGTATTTGTTCATCATCATGGGGTAGCATCAACTTAAATATGAAATTTCAGAGTAATGGTTGAAAATGATCCCCTACCGTTTATCTAGAGGATCACAGAGGCTTTCAAACATATTTTTTGTCAAACTAAAAAAACACATTATTTAACGTGAGTTCAATTATTCACGCTGATGTTACTCAGCAGGATTTCCCCCGATTCTGATATACTATGTTCGATCTTATTTTTTATTATATTGTCGTTTTAAAAGATACTTAGATTCATACTTAGAAAAATGTCAATGATGTCTCGTAAATAAAATAAAAAAAACCCTGTTTTGTGACGTGAATTCACTCATTTTCGACTTTTTTCAATTTTTAATACAACTACTTTTTAACAAAAACCGTTTATATCACTGCCTGTTATGATGCATTATTTTTTGGTATCAATTGTACAAATTTTAACATGAAACTATCAAACCATTTATTTTAATCATTATTGTGAAGGACTTGTGAAAATAAACTAGTTTTTCATCTGGAAGATTTATTTTCAAAATAAAATAAATTTAAATTTTTTTCCTCTTCTCTTTGGTTTAATGTGATTCCAAAGCCGGAAAATGAAATTAAACTTTATATCTTTATATCATGTTGCGAGAATGCCGGACGACTGTCCTGCAAAACAGGTGTTCGCTACGAATCCGGTAGGAACAAGACGAGCGGGGGCGCAACGAGCGAGGTGGTTAGACCAAGTGGAGCGTGATCTGGCGAACGTGGGGTGCCCGAGAAATTGGAGAACGGTGGCTATGAACCGAGTGAATTTTAGGAATTATGTTCGTCAAGTTATGTCGTAAGACGGAATACTATGTAAATAAAAAAATAAAAAAATCTTTATATCTTTGAAAAACACAAAACCTTTTCATGAAATTTTAATGAATATGATTCATTAAAAAAAAAATAAATAAAATAAATTGTAATCAAACTGTTATTCTTAAAGTGACAAAAGTTTCATTCGATGTCCTCAAAGCCAAAGGGGCATCGAATGGGAGAAAAAAAAATTAGAATAGAGATTAAATGTTTAAAACACAGAATCAATAAATAATCAATAAAAAAAAAAAAGTCAGAAGCTAAATGAGTTTAGTACCTCCTGAGTTCTCAAAATTCAGAAAAACTATGAAACTGAGCTTCAGTAACATTAGAAATAACACAAGACTTGATGATGATTTGAAAAAAAAAAAAAAAATAAAACTATAAACATAAATATTCATGTTAAAGGAATCACTCAATTGTATTAGCAACTCAACTTTGAGATCGTTTTTATGATTATTTGAGAGTGATCAATTTCAAACTGATATGCTGAATTTAGGATATTCACTTCAGTAGTTGATAAAATTTTGGTTAAATCAGTTGAAAATGTTACATAACAAATTTCAAGTCTAATAGTGTTTTCGTTTATTGGCAGTGGCAACCTAGTTACCCACGAGTTTTGCCCTAACTGCTGTTATTATGTTCGGTTATTAATTCAGAAGTCCACTAGTTTTGCCCGAGATTTGAACCTCAAGCAGGCGGTTGCACCCCGTAAAAGTTGTCAGTGTTGGGGGTAAGCATAAGGGTGAGTATAGCAACCATATGTTTGCATCGTCCCGGGTAACGATTCTGTTTGTTTATTCAGAAAAAGTTTTGCCCCGCGCGAGTGGAGATAAACGAAAACGGCATAAGACTGAAATTGGAATGGAAATTCAATAAAGAAAATCTGTACTGTCTATTGTTCAATTTAAGCTGCTGCAGTTATTTTAAAGATTCTATTTGAAAAAAAGAAATGAAAAGGGCTTAGATTTTTTTACCCAAATCGAAATTTTAATAGTAATGATTGAAAAGTTATAATTATACCCGGTATCAACACAAATACTGCCCGAGAAAAATGCTGAAATGTTTATCATAAAACTTCTCTTTTCTCTGGTAGCCAGTTTTGGCGAAATAAGCTGCTATTTTAGTTTAGTTATCGATATTTGGAGAGTTTACGTAATAGGTATGTAATTAACATTGTTGTAGTGCAAGACGTTTGAATGTTATTAAAATGAAGAGAGTTTTCCTTTTTTCTACTGTTCTAATCAGAATATCCTGAATTTAAGGTGTTTTGCTTCAAATTTTTCTTAATTTTTTCCGAATGTTTTTTCTTGTTCGGCTCACATTATTTTTGTCCAGACTTTAGGTTGAAAATTTTGAAATCTATTACTGAGATTCTGATATTATCAGCCCGCAAAATGCGAACTTTTTCACTGCTTACTTAAGGGGGACCCCTTAACGCATGTAAGAAAAAAATCATTCTTTATATTATTTCACGGGGGTCATTTAGTTGTTCTATTTCAAGTTTTAATTCCGATTTTTTAGTTTTGATTCCTTTTCATAGATTTGAAGAAATTGAAGAAGAATGATTAAAGTTATGTTAGTACATTTTTTTCTTTCTGCATCCGGCCTTGGAGATTCCAGTAATCAAATTTAATAACGAGATTGGGTTTTTTCATTCTCGAATGTATAGATTGAAGGGTTAAACAAAATTTTATTGATGTTGAAGGGATGATCTCAAACTTTTGCTAGGAGTATATTTATACCATTAAATCTTTTTATACGTTCCGTTGCGTTCAAATAAAATGAAAGCGCGTAGAGCAGCGCACAATTTCCAAATTTGACAGAATGCCATTTCTCTCACAGTTCAAATTTTTTTCATGAAACTACCACACAAGCAAAATAAACTTACAAACTCTTCATTCATTGAGTTTCGATTTTGATAAAATTTTGCCACATACTAGAATGTTCTTGTTTTCCAAAAATTTTATCATTTCTTGTACTTCAAAATTGTCATTATAGCTAATTAATTCATCGACTAAAAAGATTGTAGTTTAATCATTAGAAGTATGGAATCAGTATTATCAAATATGAAAATTCATTTTGTACTAATCTCTGTCATCAAAAAAAATTTTTCTTGCCAAGCTGATTAAAAAGCTACTGTATTGAACTTGTTATGTTCATATTTAATGACCAATATCGAATAAAAAGACGATTTATTGTAACAAATAAGAAAAAAACAGGCAAGTTTTGGTACAATTTTACAACCACATGAATTGAAACACTTCATGAATATAATTTAACTTTTTTTTGCCTTTATTTAAGAGGTTTTCAGCCACAGGCTGGTTCACCTCTGACAAATTTATATTTTGATAGCACCATCAGTTTGAAAACGGGTTATCCGATTGACCGGAATTTTAATATCCGTTGTTTGGAGATCCAAGGATGACTGGATTAGTAATTAGCCATTTCTAATCGAGGGAAGGAGGGCAAGGTTGCCGAAAAAATTCTGTGTTTTGACGAAAAATGAATCTGACTTATTATGACATCACCTAAAAATTCTGTGACAGTTTTCTGTGATGTTTTTCCCACTAATTTCATTCAAAAGTCATGTCCAGTTGCGTCTTTTCTACATTTTGCTTAATAAAAATCAATCAACACAACAAATTTTATCAAATTTTTCAAATTTAAAGACAGTTATCCAAAATTTATATTGACATAAAAAAAATTTTTGATATAAAATCAAAAATTTAAAAATTCTGTAAAATTTGTTTCTTGAATTTTGGGTTCTGTGACACAGATTCTGTGATGAAAACTGGCTCAAAATTTTGAGCAATAATAGATTTTTCTATGATTTAGACAACTGTGAAGGAGGACTCCCATACAATACAACTATGAAATTTAAACTAATTTTGTAGGGATTTTTATCAAATTTGGTTCAGTTATAGTTTTGGTATGGCTTGATGATTCATTTTATCGAATGACTTATTGTATTGAAGAATTGTGAGGGTTCCAAAAGAGCTGTTTTTGACATTTTTTCAGATAAACAAATTGACGTGTGAATTCGGTGTGTGAAATAAAAATTGAAAAAAAACCAACAAAAAATTCATTGCAAATATTGGGCAGCCCGCTGACTAACACGTTCGGTTTTGAGGTTAACTTTCCTATGAAAGTGAAACGCCCTGGATTTTGACACGTGAACTCCTAGCGGGAAAAAGGACTATAGAAATTCAATGTGAAAAATAAAATGCTCGATCAATGTTTCAAATTTTTTTTTAAAGTTTGGGATAACAAGATGATTTATTACATTGATTTTTTTTTGCAGTTTTCAAACGATGTAGGACGAGTGAAAGTTAAAAACGAATACGATACATGGCGAACAATTTCTAGAAGATGTCGTTCAAATTTGTGACACGAACATGTTTTTATATAGCCAGGTGTATGTCTATCAGACCGCTGCGCTGCAAGTTTTGAGTTTCAATTTTGTGTGGAAATTTGTGGGGGAGAACCTAATTTTTCATTCAATAATCACCAGAGATGTACTGAAAGTCCAAAAAAATATAACTAAGGATAATAAATATGTCTTTAACTTGCAGTACAATTCATGTGAACAAAGTACAAACCTAACTTTTACCCCAGAAAAGATATTCGATGTAATGCGAAAAACCAATTCAGAAAACTGCTTTGCGTATCCAGGTGATTTATTGTTTTATAAAACCTTTGCAAAAATTTTTCATGAAATTCGAGCTCTAGCAAGCATAGTATGCATTTTTAAATACTTTTAAATGGATTCAGATTTTTTATTTATGAATTTTTTTTATGAAATACTTAGCTGCTTGTCATATTAGCAAGAAATGAAGCTTAAGATTAGTCAAAATCAAAAATCAAAGACCAACTTCACTGCAAGCTCATTTGACTTTTTTGGATGATTTTATGTGCAAAAATTCATTCTTCCATTCAAAATTGAAACGCGTTGCATTAACTCAGAAATCAACCATATCAATTAAAATTATGCCAGCGCGGTTTAATGTACCTATATGATCCATTATATTGAAAAACCTCTCATTTCTATTTTTAAAGGATGAGGGGATTCAAGCAATTTTAAGGGATTGAACTAAGTATCATGCAAATCGATTGTTTAATAACTCGAACATTTTTGAACCGATTTTCTTCAAATATATAATGCCTACGTATGTTGCCATCACTAGATGAATCATTTCCTTAAAATGACATATCTTAAATTTTTCAAGTTATTTTTATGAAATTTTTCACTTAAGTAACTTTTGGCATAAAGAAATTAATTATGTATTGAAAGACAGCTCCCAAATGGGAGTGGTCCCAAATGAAATCATTGTAAAATAATTGACATAACGAAATTATCTATTTAAATTCAAAAGATTAATATTATGTATGGTTGAACGAAGTCTACCGGGCCAGCTTGTGTTTCTATAAAAGTTCAAGACCCCTCCTTTTCCGTTGAGGGAATGGAAGTAGTAGGTGTATCTACTCCTTTGCAAATTTTGTGTAGGTATAACCAAGCAAATGGAAACAAATTGGGCATGGAAGTTTATATTGCCAAAGCCATGTTTCTATGATCTTTGGAGACCCGTGCCCCAGGTATTGAAAGCTCAAGATGCAGCTCCCCCTTTTTTTAAGAAGTAACTGTTTCATGAGGTTTCATTTATTTTTGGAAGGAGTAGCTAAGCAAACTGTGAAGTAGGTATCCTTCAATTGGAAGTTAAGAGCACTCATTCTTCTTCATACTTCCGGTTAGAAAATGCATCCTTTGTTTATTTATTTTGTTTGTTTATTTATTTGTTCAGTTTCCTTCATGACTTTTTTTGAAGCAATCCTACTTTACCGAAGTTCAATTCATAAAATCAGTTATCACGCACACAAATGCCACCTGATGGATTTGACAAACCATCTCGTCGCCCATCTTCTTGATGGCTGCCCACCGACGACCACGCACCGGACCGCATTTTCCCAATCATGCACACCAAAAAAGGAGCAGCAGCAGTATCGTTCGTACCACCCAAGGAGAGGATTCGCTCTCGGCAGTCGGCCACGTTAATTAATGTTAATTGGAAGTGTGTTGTATAAATTTACATCAATTTACGGCTCATTAGCGGCAGCAACAGAACAGCAGCAGCAACAGCACCAAAGGAAGTGCTCCGTTTCTGGTTGGTGCCGGAAGCAGAAGGAAAATGGCGGTGTCTACCGACTGGTGGGCGGAAGTCTGGCTGGGGAGGTCGAGTCGACTAGAAGCTTCCAGGAACGGAAGTGAACGGATGCGTCAAAAGTTGCCCCGCGTTAGACAGTGCTTCTTAGCGTTCGTTGTTCGTTTGTTGAAAGAAGAAGGGCGACGACGACAAGGATGATGAATAACAACTTGCTTGCGTTTGACGAGACGTGTTGGAATTTAATCTATTTAAAAGATACACGTGCAGGTCGAGTAGAGGGGGGGGGGGGGATGAAAAGAGGGAGGCACGACGAAAGGCGGCTCTTGATGTTGCATTTGATCCTGGTAAAAAGGTAAAAACTCAACTTTTCCGGTTCACTGAAGCTGAGGATGCAGGAAATGCCGCAATGGGGGATTAATTTACATTGTTAATGTTGTGTTGAAAAGTAACACCTCCTTCTGCGCGATGATGAGGGTTTGTTCGGTCGTACTACACTTTGTTGGAGTGATTGTTTGTTATGTGCTGTAATTCACTTTTAATACCATGTTTGGTTTTAGAAGGAGTAGCAACAAGAGTGGGATTTCTTGCTATGGGACTTGTGATGTGGGGAAAAGACTTTCTTTGTTCTGCCATCATAGCTGGATCCATTAAGGTTCTAATTGTTTTTCTGTACTTGATGTTAATTATGAGTGTGTGGTTGTTTCGAACCTTCCTTAAGAACTGATACTTATTTGTTTAATTACCCAGGTGTTCCAGACGTTAAGCTTTTAAATACCAAAATCTCTTTATTATGTATACCACCAACTAAAAATAAGAAAGTTTTCTAGCAAAAGAATTTACGTCACCTACAGAGGTTGTCCACAGCTATAAGTGTATTGCTACCAAGCCTTTAAATAGCAGATGAGTGAATGAAGTAGTGTTAAATGACCTTAAGTTTTTAAAATCAAAATTTAGTTTATCTTATTCTCAAGTATTTCCAAAAAAAAATTTAATCGAAAACACCATTTATTCATTGCTACGTGGTCAGCTTTGCATTAATTTGCTTTCACCCTGCCTTTAAGGGTGGAAAATTATTATTTTTAATTCTTTATCATTTTTTTTTCGTTTCCACCAGTCCGGCTGTCCGACTTGCAAAAGGATATCGTGCAGAACACGAAAAATAGATCCGCCAATCTCGCCAACATTCAACATATCCTCGTCAGGTTCAGAATAGCTGGCTTGGAATAACGAAAAGAAAAAAAAATCCCTTCCCTCTCCTGCCGACTTGAAGCGAGAAACAACGAAACGGACGAACGAATGACGTTAATAATGCTGGGGAAATGAAAATGTTATTTTTCCGCTCCCGTTCACACAATGACCCGACGTACCCCCGGGTTCCACTTTCACGTGGCCCCTCAACTGTCTTCCAAGAGGAAAGCTCACGACCGGACCCACGCGTTAGTCGGTGGTCCCAAAGGTTTTTTCTCCTGTGTTCTGGGGTTCCACATAGGACGGTTACTGGCGTATCTCCGCCTGGCTGGCGTGGTAATCCGGGTCGGTCTCGCGAAGCTAAAAAAGATTGAATGCCACTGTTTTATGAAAGAGATCTTGCGAGATGGGGGGGTTGTTGATGAACGAGGAGGATGGAAAAACAAAAAAAAAATCACATTTAGCTCACGTTCCTATTTATCATCGAATGCTGTTTTTTTCCTGCTCCAAGTAAAGTATTTCTATTTGATAATGTTATTCAGTGCTTCGAACTTATCCAAATAAGGGTGCACCGAAATCAAAAACTCATGAAATTAATTAAATTATTAATAAGTCATTAATTTCAACGCGGTAACACATTCAAGAAACCAAGTTACCAATAAAGTTAAACCAGAGATCTCTATAATACTTTTTGAAGATTTTGAAGCTTACATACTAGACTGGCCCAAATTTGTATGGGATGATTTTTACAACATTGTTTTCAACGCGGCACCCCCTAGATTGGTGCCTTTAGGTGAAAAAAAGACTTTCTGAAAGTTTCAGGTCATTTGGCAGAAGCACGAGCTGGCGCAAAGGACTTGAAAATTGTATGGAGATTTTCAGCTAAATCTATGGAAAAACGACATACCTTCACTCTTTGTTTTCTAAAATATGTTTCCAGTATGCTAGAAAGCTCAGAATTTCAGAAATTGTAGTTCAAATAATGACAAACAAGTTTGTAGAAGAATATGACGTGATACGAGTTGATTGTAATGAGTTATTTTGAATTGAATGTGTGATTTTTTTCGCATTTCATCGATATATCGTGAACGGTATATATGTAGGTGGATTATTAGTGGTACTAACTTGATCACACAATGAGATAACAGATAGAAAATTTGTGTCCTCGGCATAGTTGCAACTATTTGTTATAAAATAAGCTACAACTTTGCCGGGACACAAATTTTGTATATTTTATTCTAATTGCGCGATCAAATAAGTGCGATTATTAGCCCACACACCGTTCACGTTATATCAAAGAAATGCTACAATCACACATTCAATTGCAAATAACTCATCACAATCAACTCGTATCGCCTCACAATCTTCTACAAACTTGTTTGTCATTATTTGAACTACAATTTCTGAAATTCTGAGCTTTCTAGCATACTGGGAACATATTTTAGAACACAAAGAGTGAAGGTATGGTGATTTTTCATACATTTTTCCGAAAATCTTCATACAAATTTCAAGTCCTTTGCGCCAGCTCGTGCTTTTGCCAAATGACCTGAAACTTTCAGAAAGTCATTTTTTCACCTAAAGGCACCAACTTAGGGGGTGCCGCGTGGAATACAAGGATTTTTTTTGTTATGGGCCAGTCTATTACATACTTTTTGATAAAATTCCCATTGTTCTTCGAAAAAAAACTCCGATTTGCTGACAAACCATGTCACTTAAAATTTTCCGAAATCCCAACGACTGTTTGACTTGCTATGCTTTGCTTTCATCAGCTTTTGGATTTTCTTCATGTTAAATATCATGTCCATATCTGAATGAATGACTTGAAGAAGTTAAAATTTAAGCAAAAAAAATATAAAAAAATCTATTTAGCTGTCCTTACAACCCGCTTGATAACCAAACTCTCATGTCAACTTGCTTATTTGTGTGTTTTTTTTTTTCATTTAAAAAAAGCTGTCCTCTCAACCCGTTTAATCACAAAGCTGTCCTCTCAACTCGCTTGATAGTTTTATCAATTTCTATCAAGCTATCCTCTCAACTCACGTGATCACCGAACTCTCTTCTCAACTCGCTTATTGAAGTATTTTTCATATCTAACAAGCGGTCCTCTCAACTCGCTCGAACACCAAGCCGTCCTCTCAACTCACTTATTGGTCCTCCAGCGGTCCTCTCAATTCACTTGTAAGTTTTTTTTTCAATCTCTATCAAGCTGTTCTCTCAACTCACTTGATCACCAAGCTCTATTTAAACTCACTTATTGGTGTTTTTTTTTCATTTTTAAAAAGTCATCTTCTCAACCCGCTTAATCTCCAAGCTGTCCTCTCATCTCGCTTTTTGGCGTTTTTTCAGTTTCTATCATCTGGGGCTTGTGATATAGCTCAGTTGGCAAGTCTGTTGTCTCCTGAGCCGATGTCCGCGAGTTCGAGCCCAAGAGTAAACATCGAACACAGTTGTACCGGATAAGTTTTTCAATAACGATCCGCCAACTGTAACGTTGATAAAGTCGCGAATGCTATAAAGATGGTAAAACGACTATAATCGAAACAAAAAAAAAATCAAAATTCCCGGGCAGCAACAACAACCGACACCAGCAAACAGCAGCAAGGTTCAACAACAGCAACTCCAACAGTAACACCAACAGCAGCACAAATTCAATCCTTTCTGGTTCAACAAACAAAAAATCAGCAATCCGAACAAAATTCACTACTCCCTTGGGCAAACAATTACAAAATTTCGGTTTTTCGAACCGTTTTTCAATAAAATCCCGAGATGATGATTTTCGCTGACTCGACTTTACCACAGTTGATTTTTTCCTTATCACTGTGTGAGTGAAAGATGTCAAACTTCAAATATCCAAGCGAAAAGAGAGAACAAAGAAACAATCGCAAAGCATAACGGTACACGCACAGAAAAATTCCACCTCGTGGCAAAAAAAGAATGGTGGTGCACTCTCAAAGTAGTCTCAAATAATCACCTTTATTGAGAAAATCCTATCCTAAATATTCTGTATAACAACGGAAAAAATCTTTTCCGGGATTTATCAATTAAAAAAATATATCACAGAACAAAGCGTTTTCAAAAGGGCACAATTCCTTAACTGAATAATGGATCCTTTGTTCAGGAAAAACGTGGTTTTCAACAAAACCCTCGGTAAAAAAAAATCTGAACACTTTCGTCGACCAAAAAATGATTTTTCTCACGAATTTTCCGAAATTGGTCCACAACACGCGAAAAGTACTAATAAACTAACTTTTTATTAAAAAAAAAAAAGAATTTATATCCCATCCTCGTCACCAATTGTTTGGTACAGAGTATTAAGTTCCCTTTTGTTGACTGCTGTTCTCTCTTGATCGATTTCAAGACAAGACAATATTATTCAAAATTGGTTAAAATACTACACCGTTTTCTTTATAAAACCTTCAAGCATTCTTTGGATGTGATATCCGCTATTTCGAAGCTGCGCTGCTGCCATCTGGGGTAGTACGATGAAGCGTGAGCAACATTCTGGGTGAACGATAAATTATAGACGACTTTACATTGCTTCGAGTTAAGTTTTCATAAATCTAAATGATTATGAAAAAAAAAAACACTCCTTTGAAAAATTTAAGTTTGTTTTCAATTAAATTAGAATAAATTAGCCTGGTAGAAGAGTCAATTCTATCTGAAAGCTCCATTTTAAAATAGTCAGTTGGTCAGAAAAAACTAACATGTAAATCAATCTTTTCGTTCATTTTCTAAACTTTTAATTTTTTCCAATTATCTATATTGGTGTATCATATCTTTATATTAAACTTTATGCGCTTCTCGTCGGTCTGTATGCATGAACAATTTGTTACTTTAAACTATTGGATTTGGTTTAGTTGTAACGTTTCATGAATACGTTATATAAAAATTTAAATAGTTTCAGCCTAAGACAGTATAAAGTGTAAAATTTTAATTTTAATTTTTTTACGGCTAGTGGTTGTATAAATTTAATTTTTAATAAAATTTCTCCAAAAAAATCATATAAGGTCCGATAAAGTACAAAACATGATATAACCATTGAACGATGTCAATTGCATACCGTCAAAGTAAACTTAAATTGTGTATTTATTCAAGGATATATTTTTTCCATGGCATTTTTACCACCATCAAATATAAAAATCCGCCTTACAGCTTTAAAATTATTACGCCTGATAGTATGCAGCTGCAGAAGGAAACCTAATAGAAAATATCAAAAATTTATGTTTTTTTGAATAAAAAAATTCTAGCTTACCAATTGTTGGTTCTTCCCCAAATTTTGAAGGAATGTTAATTGATTTCTTCTTTAACAAACTGCAATTGAAAATGTGCATTTGGCTTGAGTTTTCATTCATAAATATGTGAAATACTCTGATGAGTTTTTGGCGTAGTAAAAAATTGACCTTTTTTGTTGTCCATTTGCGATGCTTCACGGAACATATACATTTTATCCTGTAGCTCAAAATAATCTCTGAATCTTCTACTTTAAATTTGAATCCATCATTTTCTGAAAAACCCTAACCAAATCAGAGAAAATAATGATTTATTACTAGCTAGTTTTTCCCCCTGTTTGTTTACATTTTTTGCACGCACACGATCTGTCAAAAATTAGCTTCGAAATCGCGAATTGTGGACTGGTTTCTATGCGACTTCTCTTCGTCAAAGTGCAGCTCAAATGTCTGATGTCGCTGGCTAAAAGCGATGATTTTATCTTATTTAGACCTGTTAAGGAGAAATTTTGATTTTCTTTGAGTATTCGACGGATCAATGTTTGGTGTAGCTCACCAGCTACCAGTCTCTTTTAGACCACGTTCCTTAAAGACTTACAAAGATATTAGTTGGAAACGTCGCAAATATTCAAGATACCATAAAATTGCAATGCAACTTTTGGATGGATACGACTTTTCGATTCCAACGGTTTTAAACATTATCGGATTGTGTTTATCTACAAAAATGGTATCCAAAAATGAAATTTCAGCTGTTACCTCCATAGCCTAATATTTCACTTTCAATACTCAGTTTTTTTCCCATCCTGTTTAAGGTGATCTTTCAACATCTCTTTTAATGCTGTCTATAGAATCCACTTCTTTTTTTTTCCAGTCGTACGCAACACTGCCAGTAGCTGTCAGTTGACAGAGCATCTCGCGACCGATACAAATGGTAGCACTACTAGTAAATGACAGTTGATAGCACTGCTAGTAGATTCGGTCAGCAACAGTCTCAGTGTTCGGTTGTGTGTGCTGAGTGATTCATCCGTTGACACAGACGAAAATGTCAAATACCCCAAGGTGTTCTTTGAACTCACTTCATGGTTTTTTCTCCTGTCCTCAAAAATCATTCCAAGGTGACTTTTAAAAATAACTTCTTTTAAACTGTCCTCATAAACCGCTCGAGTTTTCATTTCCACCATGCTGTCATCTTAAAACGCATGAATTTTCATTTTCAACTTGCATCATGGGTGTATTTTTCATCTTTTTACAAGAAGGGATGAATTTCATTTCTAACAAGTGGTCGTTTCAACCCGCTTGAACACCAAGCCGTCCTCTCAACTCACTTATTGTTTTTTTTTCAATTTCTATCAAGTTTCACTCTCACCCGCTTTTTTCCGAACTTGCTTGTTGGTTTTTTTTATTTCTATAAAGCTTATTGGTGTTTTTTTATTTCTTTGATGCGTTTCTCTCAACCCTCTTGAATACCAAGCTGTCCTCTCAACTCTTTTATTGACGTTTTCCATTTTCTATCCAGCTGCCCTCTCAGCTCATTTGTTGATTTTTTTTTTCTATCAAGCTGTCCTCTCATTTTGCTTCATCAACAAGCTGTCCTCTCAACTAGTTATTGGTGTATTTTTCAATTTCTACAAGCTGTCCTCACAACTCGCTTGTCGGTGGTTTTTTCAATTTCTATCAAGCTGTCCTCTCAACGCGCTTGCTCCCCATGCTGTCCTATAATTTGTTTTTTCAATTTCTATCAAACTGTCTTCTTAACTCGCTTGTTTTTTTTTTTTCATTTTTTATCAAGCTGTCCTCTCAACTCACTTTATCACCGAGCTCTTCTCTCAACTAGCTATCGGTGTTTTTCATTCCTATAAAGATGTCCCCTCAACTTGCCTGTTGTTGTTTTTTTTTCAATTGTTATTAAGCTGTCCTTTCAACCCGCTTGATTGCCGAGTGGTCCTCTCAACTCGCTTGTTTTTTTTTTGATTCTATCAAGCTTTCCTCTCAATTTGCTTGATAACCAAGCTCTAACAAACTAATAAGCGAATTGAGACATGTGTTAGTTGTTTTCAATTTCAATCAAGCTGTTCTCTCAACCCGCTTGATCACCAAGCTGTCCTCTCAACTTGCTTGTTTTGTTTTCAATTTCTATCAATCTGTCTTCTCGCTTGATCGCAGAGCTGTCCTCTCAACTCGCTTATTGGTGATTTTTTCCATTTCTTACAAGCTGTCCCGACTACTCGTTGAAAATTTTTTTCTCACCAAGCATCTTCTAAACAAGCAGTCTTCTGAACTCGCCTTCAAGGGATTTCTTTTTTTATGAATTTACCTATTGTCATCTATTTTTTTATACATTCACTTCCGAATATCATTTTACCACACTTGAAATTAAGTCTGATCCACTTTTGGATTTTAAACCTTATTGGTAACCTTATAACCTTATTATTAAACTCGTTGATTTTTTCCACTTGGCCATTATTCGCGACCTTCAAATCTCCTACACTCAGAACTCAGCCCTTACTCCAATCATGAGTTCTCAATATTTCAAAGCCATTGGCGATGATTCTATGTATTGAGTCCACCCGTATTTACTTTTCAGCGCAACCGCATTGCGTATGAGTGAAGGAAACAAAATTAAAAAGTTTTCATGTCCTTAACTGCCCCACCACAAGATTAAGGATAATGGAATCAATAAATGTGCGGCGGCATTAGTAAAACTACAATGAAAAAAAAAAAACATTTCCTGGATTCCAACCACCAGCAAACAACCTTCGGCTTAGCTGCTATAATATACATTTTTTAAATCATAGGTACAATTTTTAAGACATTTTACTTGGTAAGCTTATTTTTGCCAAGTTTCCACACCCAAAACCGAGGATGCAAAATTCAATGCCAATTGGAACTTATTGTATGCCAAAAATATACGAAAAGTGTAATGCGCCAAAGATTATATGATTTCTTCCTCAGTAGTTGAGTGCATGCTTGCACTTGGCCGGTAGTTGTTTCTATCTTTTTTTTCTTTGTCTTGTAATGGGATATAGGATATGTTTTGATTGGTTTCTTTCAGATACATATAATCTGGTTGTGCTGGGAGGATAATGCCAGCAGGTATAAAGCTTGCTAATATCAGCATGGCATAGAATCTTGTACCGATTATTCCACCGAGGTTGTCATGATTGAAGTGAAGTCTATTCTTGTGTATTCTATATTAGAAGAAGGGAATATGGTTTTCTGTGCCATACAATTATTAAGCAGTTCAACACCCTATAGAGCCATAAAAAAATTTGATTCGTAAGATATTTTGATGCTTCCGACAATCAATAGAACATCTTTCAATAAGATTGAATTACGCCTTTATTTCAATGACAGCACTTTTTCCTCTAGAATCAGTTTTCCGCTTACATTTTTTTTAGTGTTTTGAAATAAAAACAAGCTACGTCCTTCTATGTTGAATCGCTTTCATTACAAGACAATTCACCCAGGACAGGACTCCGCCGCCCGTGGGCCAAAATAGAGTTGATATCTAGCTAGAAAGGTTACCTATTCGGTGCTTTCTCGATGAATGGCAGCTTTCTAAGTACCTCCACACTCCTTCCTTCTCATTCCTCAAACCAAATGGGGACAGCTGATAGCCTTCAACGTCGTCGTCAAACGAGAGGAAGGAAGGAAGGATGTTGGCTTCAGCTTTTCTTCCCAGAACCCTGAGTCAGAGCCAGCCAGACCTCCCGTCTTCATTCGCGATTGAAGACCTGATTTATCCGTTCCACTCACTGAAGCTCGAATCCCTAATGGGTCGTCCCGTCACCGCCTGGTGCCATATTATGACGACTTTTGTCTTGCCTTGTGCTTTTGTCTGGTGCTGTGCTGTGTATATGTGTGTGTGTGTATGTGAGACTGTGTTTAGTTGTTTCTGTCGCCGCGACGTTTTTCATTGGTTTCCTTCTGCTTTGACGTGGTGTGTCTCACTCTCTGTTTGATGCCGTCTTGTTTTCCACTGTCTTTTGTATGGCTTTTTTGGGGTGTGCGATGTTTTCTTTTTATTGTTTCTATTTTCTCTAGGCGCTTTTTTCTGCTTCATCCTCTTTGGGAACTTGCTTGGTGAACTTTCTTCTTTCACACACCATCATCGTCGTCGTCTTGTTGTGTAGCATTGCTTCTGCACAGTTTGGCTTTTGTTTGACATCATCCATCTGGGAAACGGCCAAAATGTTGGGATGGGACCAGTCCTACATATTGTTGTATCCGATGAACGAAAAACGGACACGCGGGGGTTATTGTTTCGATGTCATCGTTCGTTGAAATGAGCTTTTTACAGTTGAATGAATGTCGGGGGCAGTCATAAAATGAAAAACACGTTTCCGAAGGATCTCTCCGATGATGGTTAGTTTATTTTTTGTAGACGATGATGAGAAGAAACTTGTCAGCTCAGATCGAAGTGGAACACTTTCTTTTTATGGTAAATGAAAGTTTAGTGTAAACAATCATTGATTCTACTGAAGACGTTTTAGCAGAATCGTCTAAATTATCCAATCTCTTAAAAAATTAAAAATAGATATTAAAATATGTAAATTTGAGTTTAAAATTATGAAAAATAAAAACAGTTTGGAGTAAAATCATATTGCTCGAAATTTAACATTATAAATTCTTCAGATAAAACTCCATAAAGCATATTTTCTCTAAGTTTGGATGAAAGGTAAAAATATAGAAGACACATTGCTTTTTAAATTTTGTAAATATGACTTCTATTTTCGTTTTAAAACATTTTTATAATGTTCTGCATATGTAGCGTTTCGGCTCGGTATTCAAAGGATAAGACACGATAAGAGTTTGCTCCTAAGTCGTTTCATGTGTTTCGAGAGTATCATTCTCTCGAATGTAAAAGTGACTATGGGGTCTTACGACTACTTTAGACTTTTTTCCGAGGTTAGTTCACGACCTTCCTTATCAAAGAGGATTTCTCCATATCCGAATGCATGAAGAACATTGTGGAAAATTACTGTTAAACCAATTCCTCTCAAACTTTAAAACAACTTATCATTGTTTCCGGCCGTGGCTTAGAGGATAGCGTTTAAGTCTTCTAAGCCAGAGGTTATGAGATCGAGTCTCGGTCACGGCGTACATAGTACTCTTTCTGTGGGCTGGTGGTGTTAGCATTATTCAAACTTCATTATGCCAAATTCTCGAAGCAAAGGCAAATTCTCAACTTTTTCAGATTTTTTTTTTTAAAGTGTTCTTAACGGGTACAATTGTTCCCTAGGTTGCGCTAGTAAGTATGGAATGAAGAAAGGGATGAAGATAAAATTCAAGAAATTTCTTTTTTGAACACTTATAAATTGTGAAATAAGAACTAATATGGCCCAAAATAGTCGATGGACCAGTCATTTTTCGATTTCATTGGATTTTTTTTTTCAAGGGTGTAAACCCCCTGAATGAAGGATGAAATCTTTTTACCTTTGAAAATATTATTATTTTTTATGTCCCACCAGAAGGTTTCCGATAAATAACCAGGATCAAGTTTCGTTCTAATTTTTGGAGCATTAAATCATGAAATTACACGCAGTCAGAAAATGCAAAAGACGGTAAGTTGCAAGTTTTTCCAAAAAAATATGATAGGAACAAGATAGGATCAAGAAAATGGGGTCAAGTATCCCCATTCTCCTCTACATATGTCACACCAATTTGAACATTTCGGTCACATTGTGTTGCTAAAGTGTTTCAATAAGTCGTCATTCTACGTTTTAAAAAATACTGGTCAATAATGCAGCATGGGTTACGGAAGCATTCCAAGAAGTTCAAATTTAGGAAGACTTAAAGAAAAAGTGAGCTTACGTCCAAAAGTAGCTATAGCCGGATATGGTATAGATTACAGACCATTTTGAGAGACAGTTGTGAAATTGCAGTTGAGAAAAGTTATTTTAATAATTTGCTATTAAGTTGAAGAAAAAAGAAAACACACACATATAGGATCTCAGTGAAACTTCATGTTTCTTTGAAGAGATCAAAATTCTACTAAAGGGTAAAGCGTACATCTCAAGGATATAATGGCTAGCATCTTATAAAATTTATTTAAATCGAGCAAATAACTTTTTGAAATGAATAATTTTTCAACTTTTTTAAGTGAGAAACATTTTAAGCTGATGAAGAAAGATCTTCAAGGCACAATTTAAAAAAATTGCAAACAAAGTGCAATTACTTAAAAAATGTTTTCATTGAAATTTTCTGAGTTTATGACATTGTTATTTGGTCTCATTATGCGTATATTTTATTAAAAATGTTCGATTGAATTTGACCATTTTGAGACATTGAGTATCGAGAAATAGCTAAGGGATCGAGACTCCCAGGGATCAAGTATCCTCACTCTCCCCTATTTATGGTAGAACGTCTTTTGCTATTATGACGCTATCAAAATGGATCAAATCAAAAGTTTTCTGATCTAGATGAAACCAACCTTACAATATACATCGAGTCTTTACCAAGCATCCAAATAACGTCCTTTTGAGTTAAAATACGAATTCATTTAGATACTAGTGCTTGTGATACAGCTCAGTTGGCAAGTCAGTTGCCTCGTGAGCCGATTTCTGCGAGTTCGAACCCAAGAGTAAACATCAAACACAGTTTTACCGGATAACTTTTTTAATAATTGTTTGGCAACTCTGGAACGTTAGTAAGAAGACTTCAATCGATACAAAAAAAAATGGATAATTTTGCTACATTATTTTGATCCTTATCTTAGCAAAAATAAAAATGCATATAAAAATTTATTTATTCAAAAGAGATCTAAGTAAGCATCGTTTGCTTGAAAATGTGTTTGACAGCCGCTCCCGAAAATTTTCAAAGTCTTTATGGAATTTAAGAGGAAAAAATGAAAATCTCAGTTAGAAGGAACAAGAATTTCAGTGAAAGTTACATAAAATTAAAAACTGAGAAAACCCAGAAGGTCGAGTGATAAACAGAATGTCTGCAAGAAAAAACATACAAATCCTGTTGGCTGCTGAAAGTTTTGGTTACCTGTGGTATTAATGTCAACCTCCGGAAGTTTCGGGTGAGATCAATCCGTTCTTGGTTTTCATTTTGATTTCAACTTTACAAACTGAACATTATCAAATCCAACATAACGCGTTTGGCAGGGAACTCCACGCTTTAATCCTCCCTTGTTCCTGTATCTTTTGCGTCTTGCATCCCATGGTTGGCCTGTCCATAGTAGTATCTGCAATGCATGTTCTATGTATCAGATACTATGTTGAAAAGAAACATGAAGAACGCAAGTTTTTCATTTTCTAGGATGCATACAAGTATTGGCCGTGTTGGTGTTAGAAGAAAAAGAAGAAGAAGAAGAAGAAGAAGAAGAAGAAGAAGAAGAAGAAGAAGAAGAAGAAGAAGAAAAATTTATTTATTCAAATTCTCTTGTTATATTGAAGCAGTTTTCGTTGCTGAGTTAAATTAAAAATAAGATCGAAAATTTAGTTTAAATCAGTGTCAGGATCCAGGATCTAGGAAGAGAATATAGGCATAGAAACAGGATCCAAATCAAGAAACAGGAAAATCAAGGATCAGGATCTAGCGGAAGGATCAAGGACATAATTCAGGATCCACGTTCACGGGGATCGAAAGTCAAATAAGGCTGAAAATAACAACAATGCCAAAAATAAAGAAATTGATTTCTTTAGCCATTTTTTCAAATTCATAACCATCAAACAACATGAAAAAATGATTATTTTCAAAGATTCAAAATCAATCAAAATCAAAGTATCAAATCCATCCTATTTCCGGAGGTTTTAATCTTACAAATTTTTCAAAACGACGTTCCTTATTCTGAGCTAGATATTTTCTTTTTTTAGAAATCAAATGTTTTCTTTTCACGATTTAAAATGCGAATTCTGGATAAAAACAATCCATTTGGAACTAACGAGAATTTATTCAACAAAAATAGTTAAGGATTAAATTAAATTTGATCAAAAGAAGATAATATTTTTTATTTTATTTCAAGAGTGCCTTTGATTAAAGTCAGAGATGAAAAAAATTGTATGCAAATTCTTTTATGTAATCAAAATAAAAGACCAAAATAGTTCATTTTTTAAGTAACAATAATAACTTAAAGTAAATTAGATTTCTAGAATGATGAATAAGCAACTGATAAAAATAAAAATAATGAACTCTAAGCGCAAAGCCAATACTGATTAAGAAAAAAATTTGCTTTCAAACTAAAAATTCAAATCATTTTTCGAAATTTTAAAAGACGAATTAAAAAATTATAATCAATTGAAAAAAGTGAGATTTGAAAATATAAAAATAAGTGAATCGTTAATAAGTTTTTAAACCTAGTGTTTAGAGTCAACTGAAATTCTAAAGGTTTAACCAAACAGAAATTTATATTTTTTTTGCTTCGAAAAATATTTTGTTTTTAGAACAAAAAAACAGGTATGAAAAACAAAAAAGAAAAATGTCAAAAAAAATCGCAAAAATTCTTACAGTTTGACCATCGACTTCGGTAAGTTTATTTTAAAATTTTGAAACACTTTACCCACTTTTAAATTCGATTAACTTATTTCAAAATTTAAACCAAATATTAAGAAGCAAAAGATTAGTTATTTATCATTTTAGGAGTAAATTGTTTTAATTAAAACGACTTACCATTTAAAAATTAACCACAGAAATTAATTGATAACCCAAGAAAACAGCAAGTTTATCCCTTTTTCTTAAAATTTATTTGGAGGATTTTGGCGTCCTGAATTCTAATCATTTGTCAGGTTTTGTCTGTATTCTCTAGTTTTGGCGATATGGAGTTTATAAGTCCAAAAAATGAATCTGATTTGAATGAAATCAATTATCGATAACTTAGGAATTAGCAAATCTTCATGAAAGAGAAACACGAATTCTTAATGTGTTTATCATACTCCATTCCATCATAAAATAATATTTTGCCAATATACTCGCATTTTAGAAATAAAAAATCTTAATAAAGTTTTTTTTAATGGGGAAATATATTATTGCAAGGATTACTTACATTACTAAGATTGAAAAAAAGATTTCATTTCATTTGATGAATTTTTGAAGCAATTTTATAATGGTTAAGAAAATATCTAAATTTTATTTGATTTGTCGAAACACTAGTATTTTTCAAAATAGGAAAGACTTCTTTATCGATTTGGTGCAGAAGAGCAGACATTTCTAGAATGATTTTTATCTGTTTTCAAAAACTGTAAGAAAATAACTTATTGCATATTTGGATTAAGGGCACCCGTGAGTAGTAAACACCTTTTACATGGTTACCACCTAGTAGAAGTGTTAAATTAGTTTCAATAAATGAAATTTGACATTATAATTGTTGATTTCAAATTCTAAACTTGTTCAGTATGAATTTTTAATAAAAACGGAATCTAAAGACCAGATAGAGTTTTTGAGTGTCAAGATTTGAGTTTCAATACAAAAGGTTTATTGGATTGTTAACCGAAATTTACAGTTCAAATAAGTTTCAATTGATGATATCATAAATTTCCGAAAAATTAAATGTCTTAAGCGCACGCAAAGTAAGGTTGCAAGAATTTTTTCAGCAGGTACCCGGAGCGGACAAATTCGGGCAATTTTATCTTAATCTAAATCGACGTCCAAAACTCCGGGCAATATCCGGGAAAGTTTTGTTAAAATTCATGGATTTTTCGCAATTTTTTTTATTAAATTTCCGGGCAAACCAGGATTAAACCGGGCAGTTTTAAAACCTTGGCTAAAGGTGATTAAAGACAAAATTCCACCGGGGGCGAGCCAGTTCTCTGACATGTTTGTCAACACTCATTTTTAAATACCTTTTGGGATCAAGCTATTTAAGATTACTACGGTAAACTCAATTCTTGAATTGGAAATATTACTTTAAAAAAATCTCCATGAGGGGAGGGGGGGAGTTAAATCTTTAAAACACCACCCTGTTTGCACGGCTTTGCCGAGAGAAAGGATTTAAGTAAGGATCCGTAACCGTAATCGATGATCAAGATAAGGTTTTAGAGGAAAATCAGGAATTCAGACAAGAATTCATGATCAGGGTCCCGAATCATGAACAGGATTCAAAGTCAGATTAGTTGTACAATGGAGGATTATTATTCAGGATCACGGTTTAAGATTAGAAACCAGAATCAGGATTGAAGTTTTAAAGCCGGGCTCAGGATTAAGATTGATATGAGCATCGAGTACAAACTCAAGTTCCAAAAGAGGGTCGTGGGCAGTTCTGCAGCTGTTTTTCAGGAATAACAAATTTCGTATGATTTTTATAAGGTGGCAGTGTATGACATTCACAATGACTGGTCAAAAGACCGCTGCAAGCTTTGAATGAAAATTTCAAATTTACTTATTTTAACACCTCCCATAACTTTTTTTATCACCACAAATAGCAATAAAAATTTTGAAAGCGGTTCATTAAATCCTCAATAGGCGCAGCGAGTTTTAGTTTTGTATGGAAATTTGTACGGGAAAACCAAATTTTTCATTCTAAAATCGCCAGTTATGTACAGAAGGTCCTAAAAATATATTTTTGTATTTAAAATACTCCTTGATTCTTGCAGTCAATTTCTTGTAAGCAAATCATAAATCGAACTTTTACCTCAGAAAAGAAATTCGATGTTCCCGAAAATCACAAAAAAATTGCTTTGCCAAATGATGTTGTTGATTTATTAAACATTGACAAAAATATTTCTTGAAATTTGTGAAAGCTCTAGCCAGCACAACTTGTAATTTAAAAAAAAATCATTGAATTCCGATTTTTTATTTTGAAGTTTTCATAACTTTTTTCGTGAAAGACTAAGCTTCTTCTCATGTGAGCAAAAATAAAGCTTAAGAATAGGCAAAACCAATAACTAAAGACAAACTTCATTTCAAGCTTGTCTGAATTTTCTGAATGATCAACACCTAAAAATTTCTTCTTCCATTCAAATTTCCATACAAAACTGAATCGCGTTGCGCTAATTCAGGAATCAACCGAATCATCTCAAATTTTTCACTTATGCCTGGTGACGCTAAAGGCATCGAAAAAATATAAGGGAGCAAAAAGTCATTTTTTGCAGCGGTCTACTGGTCAATCTTGTCAATATGTAGACTTTGCTTATACGATCCTTTCAAGGATTTATCTCATCAGCTTAAATACGAGACTAAGAAGAATCGAAATTATATTATATAAAATTTAATTTTCAGTTTTTCCGGATTTCGGAAGATTATAATTTTCGATATGCGTATTCCAATATATATCTACACGCATTTTGGAAATTTAAATTTTCCAAGATCCGGAAATAAACTTTTTTAATGAAGGTTATTGTATTCTTCACAGCTGAAAATTTAAATTCATATCGATTTTTTCTAATTCTCGTAATCTAGCTGAAGATACTAAACATTTCTGTAAAACTTATGTAAAAATACTAATTGTAAGAATTGTCACTTTCTTTTGGATTCTGATTTCTATAATTTTTCTAACGTGACACAAATAGAAAGGCAAGGATGAATTGAGAAAAAAAGGCGAGCCAAAATGCAAAAGTACTAGGTAACTGTATTCCCATAAAAATCTTGTCCATCCTGTGTGATCAATCGAATATTCTCACTCCTTTCCTATCTGCTCCAATTTTATATAGCTAATTACAATCACTAAACAGAACACGAACAATTGAGTATCATCACCCATGCTGTGACAGATCAACAGGTTATTATATTTTGGTAAGGAAAATTTTTAATTTTTTGAATTTCCCTGAGTATTTTTCTAGTTTTTTTTTTGGTTGCTGAAGGTCGTCTTTAAATATTCAACTTCAACTATCGAAAATTCACCATTGAAATGCAGAAAAACAGTTAAAATTCAAGCAAAGCACAGCTTTTCAAAATACTAAAGTAGGACCTATAAAAAAGGTTAAAACCAATTTAGGTTTAAGAAAAAATCAAAGTAGATGGTTTTAGTTTGACTTTTTCGGCAACCGTGTCTTTAAGATGCAAAACAGCTTTAAGGAAGAAAAGGAAACCCTCCAGCCTTTAAACTGTTGGAGAACCCTTTGATAGTGCCATAAACGGGGTGTCAAAACACACACCCTAGCAATTTTGGCAGCCGCTTGAAACGACGATGATGATGATGACGACGGTCAGCTCCGGGGTCCTTTTCCTGACATATCCACCGTTTTCAGTCATGGCGTTGCTGTAGAGGCCACTAGACAGACAGACCAGGCCGGCTGCCTGAGAGGATTGTTGGTAAAGTTCTGACGCAAAGGAACAATCCACGTGCACATGTAGCTGTCAGCTGTACGACTTCCTGGACCATTTTTTTATTCTGAATTTTTCTGTTGATGAGTTGGTTTGAAAACTCTGTTTTGTATTTTTTGGATCCTTTTTTCTGTTGCACTCCTGTCAAAATCAATATTTCAACGAATTGTTGAATTTTCATTTCTGTTTTGCTGATGAAACATTTGTATTTTTTGAATAGCAGGGGCAGTGATGGGCTTGTGATATAGCTCAGTTGGCAAGTCTGTTGTCTCCTGAGCCGATGTCCGCGAGTTCGAGCATAAGAGTAAATATCGAACACAGTTGTACCGGATAAGTTTTTCAATAGTGATCCGCCAACTGTAACGTTGATAAAGTCGCGAATGCCATAAAAATAGTAAAACGACTATAATCGAAACAAAAAAATAAAAATAAAAAAAAATAAAAAAAAAGGGGGCAGTGATCAGTTTTCGACAGAAGCTTTGCTATGGAAACATATCAAGTATGGCATGATTTATGATGAGGAACATTTCTTACACAGTTATCAAGAATAAAATATGCTAAATTTTACAGTTTTGAATATGTGATTTCCAAAACTGTTCTAGGATTAGGTAGATTCAATAACTAGATTTTAACCAGGGTTGCAAGCTAAAAATCTTCACTCAACATTCCAACAATGACCCAAAACAAAGAATCGTCCATGTTTCTCAATCAAATCCAAGCTAGGTCCGCAGTAACATCACCTTAATCCGGGGATCATTTTATATCGGCTCTAAACCACCGGCGGAAGCCAACTTAAATATACAAATTTATACAAAGAGACATCATAAACCCAGTACCAAACTGCAACCCGACCGGATCGTTCGGTAATTCACTCACATTTTCTGAACTACTCCGGAACGCAATTCATCGGTTCCGATTCCGATTTCGCCAGGGAAGAAACAGTAAAAAAGATGAACCTTCATTTAAATTTTAGACCTTTACTATTCCTTCTGCCGTTTCTGCTTGTTTGCTCTAAAACCATCCCAATCATGCTCAGGGAACACACACTTTAGATTCCCGAGCTCTACCAGAACTTTCGTTTTCCGAATGCGACTGTGCCAATTTGACTGAGATTTTCACCCATCAGCATTTCACATTCATGATTCAGCAATGAAGCTGATTTCTTCCTTTCGACGTGGAGTTTGCCATAGATACTATAATACATCCTTTCGCCATTCTCGGTCTTGGTTCTTTGGTTTGTGGAAAGGGCAGCAAAATAGACGAGGACGATGGGCGAAAAAGAGATCCAGGGAGTAGTGCTTTGAATTTTAATAAGCTATTCCTAACCGGGTTTGGTTTAAGTTGCTTCGCTTGGGGATTATCCAACTATAGTCGGACGGAAGCCAGGGCAGGCTGCCCGGCTGGCTGGATTCGTGTCGGTTCAAGTTGCGGCGGATTTGATCCGGACATGCATTCGATTGGCACGGTGAGAGTTCGGAAAAACGCGGTTATTTTTGAACGTCGGGACTAAAATTTATTCGTTTTAGTGAAAACATCTTGAAATAAGTTCTTTCAACATATTTTTACACAGTGAGCGAAATAATGTTTTGCTTGTTAAAATATGAATGATTGAATATTACGAAAATTTTCTTCCACAGTTTGTTCTGAGTTACTTAACGGATAAATCAAGCATAAGTTTACTTTTTTTTGGACGTAGCAATTGGCGTTGAGGACCAAAGATATAAAAAATTGGGTGCGAAATAAGAATAGCACCTCTTCAGTTTTTCAACAAAAACAAGATTATTTTTGAAAATTTACTATGTAAAAGTGAATTGTAATGCTTCTGCGAATTATTTGAATAGATAACTGCATTTTGAGGAGTTTTCCAGAATTCCAAAGGTTTTCAAAGGTTTTAAACAGGGAATTTTAAGAGATGCTCCTCTAGCGTTATGGAATTTGATATTTGAGCTGTAATTCTTTACCAAAATAATTATTTTCTTAATAAAAATGACGTTAAATGATGAAACAAACATTCTAGATTAATTTTGAATAAAAAAAAGGTTGGAAATCAAAAACTTCGATTTTGTTCAGTAAACCACACTTTTTTCGAGTTTCAAGTCGTAGATGGCATCACTATCTTCCAGTTTAAACCAAATTTAGTCTCAATATTGATTGTCCAGGTTTATTTCGGCCCATATTCATCATTTTGAGATATTTTCCCGTCACAGTTTTGTGGAAGTTCACGCTGCAGAAAGCTTTTCCGGATTTGCAAAAGAATCCCCAGCACAAAAATGTACGACCTTAAAAATTCCTGCTCATGGGGATTTTTTTTTATTATCTGACGGGTTTGCGCCGGGGGTCTTCAGATTTTCCCCAAAATTGAAAATTTGGTTCATTTTTGCGACTTAAAAACACATGTATTTTTTCAGATTTCTAACATTTTTATTTTTTGAGTTAGCTTCGGTTAGATTTTTTTGTAAATAAAAAATAACCATTTTTCAAAGCTACATAACTCTGTTGTTTCTCAACGGAAATTATAAAATAACACATCAAAATGCATTGAAATTTTATCAGCTTTCCAAATAGAATAGTTGAAAAAAATTAAATAATGACCTTCAACATGAAAAGTTGTAAATAAACTTTAAATGGCGTCTAAAAGTACCGGCTGCACCACCGAATATTTTGCAAAAAATACCATTGTATAGCTCGATTCATGATGCAACTTTCATCTGAAGACACCAAAGTGGGCCATTAACACCTTGAAGAGTTATGAAATAAATAATGACAATAAATCTCTTTTTTTGCATCGATAACAAACAATGGTCGAACAACTGCACTCACATATGGAGATAGCAAGCAGTTCTAACAACATGGAAACAAAAGAACTTATCAAAGCTGGTAAAACACTATTTTTTCGTCCTTTTCAGACTGCCCTTACTCGCATAACAGTCCAATATGAATTTTCGTCATTTTAGGTCAACATAAGGCTTCAACATAAAAGACTAAAAAAAGAGGTTTTGTTCTAGAAATTTCGAAAAAAAAAATCAATTCGTGGCTGTCCTGTATCAAATATACCTGAATAACAGTCCCATATGTGAAATACCACGGGTTTGGTTACTTTTCAATGTTTCTTTCGGCGAAATAGTCTTTGGTTTATTGTTTTGAATCATTAAAACATTTTTTTAACTCACTTGATGTCGAATGAAGCACACTAGTTTTCGAAGGCAGGTCTAACTTTCTTAGGAATGACTTCCTGAGCGAAAAACTATCGGATGCAATCAAAAATCGTAAAAAGATTCAACTTACAATGTAGAATTCATATTTTTTTGCAATAGTATGTTTTCTTTTCTTACAATTGCATTTGGAAGTTCAAAAATGATCAAATTTAAGTCTTAGAAAGTAGCTTGGTGAGAAAAATATATTTTGTATGGGACTGTTATGATAGTAGATTCGAAAAAGGTTTCAAATATGGTCGATTAACAGTCCCATAATGAATAAAAATGGTGCTCTCGACCTTACCAATAACCCAATTTCGAAAATTTCAGGCCTAACGATTTATTATGACAACCTAGAAACGATTTTCGTCTATGCTGAAAGTGGTGGTCACAATTTAAAAATATATTCCAAAACAGAAAAAGCTGATTGTCTCGCTTGCTTATTTTTGTATATGGGACTGTTATGAAAGAAGGGGCGGTAGATTGTTGCAGCTTAACTGACTTCATGTTATATCCAAAAATCTAATAACGTATTCGTTAATACCCAGTTTTGCACCAGGTCACAACAAGTTATGCACATTTTACTGTCATTTTAAGATGTTTATGCGCTAAGTTTTGCATCCGTAATTCTCCAGATTTGATTAAAAATGGACGGTGGAACACTGAAGATTCGTGTGTGAGAGATCGAGGTAGCAAAACACTTACGACGAATTATGTTCGTTCTAGTATGGTAAACCTCAAAACTGGGCGAATGTAGAAAACGAATACGGTAACATTTGTGCCACTTTCTCATACTTTTTTGATCAATGGGAAAGGATTTTGGTGTCCAGTGCTTAGCTCCCGATATAAAAACTATGTAAAGCACGTCTATATTTCATTTTTTTTTAATCACATTTTTGTGATCCTAAACACAGGGACTGAACCTTCTACTATTGGCATTGATTATGCTTCACAATGATATTTGATCGAAAAATTAATAAGTTATATAGTATATGACCAGGTTGTAAAAGCAACATTCCCATTATTAGTTATATCACATAAACAATACGATACTCAAAATTTTGGTTAAAATTTAAAGTCAGTTTTGCTGCAAACACTCTACAAAGCACGAAAAAGAAGTGTTTTTTACCTGCTTTGGTAAGTTCTTTTGTTTCCATGTTGTTAGAACTGCTTGCTATCTCCATATGTGAGTGCAGTTGTTCGACCATTGTTTGTTTTCAATGCAAAAATAGAGATTTATTGTCATTATTTCTTTCATAACTCTTCAAGGTGTTAATGGCCCACTTTGGTGTCTTCAGATGAAAGTTGCATCATGAATCGAGCTATACAATGGTATTTTTTGCAAAATATTCGGTGGTGCAGCCGGTACTTTTAGACGCCATTTAAAGTTTATTTACAACTTTTCATGTTGAAGGTCATTTTTTAATTTTTTTCAACTATTCTATTTGGAAAGCTGATAAAATTTCAATGCATTTTGATGTGTTATTTTATAATTTCCGTTGAGAAACAACAGAGTTATGTAGCTTTGAAAAATGGTTATTTTTTATTTACAAAAAAATCTAACCGAAGCTAACTCAAAAAATAAAAATGTTAGAAATCTGAAAAAAATACATGTGTTTTTAAGTCGCAAAAATGAACCAAATTTTCAATTTTGGGGAAAATCTGAAGACCCCCGGCGCAAATTGTCAGATAATAAAAAAAAATCCCCTCATCTCAACTTCCGATTCATTTGCAAATCATACCAATAATACTGCTAGCCGTCTAGTCAATCAAGCTCCATCGCAAAGTATAACTTTATTCTGATAATTGGTCTAAAAATTCACCTTGACGCAATTCTATTTTTTTTTTTGATTTAGTGATCTAAGAATTTTCAAAGCGTTCACACGGTACATGTATTTATTTCTTGACCAAAATCATCCATCGCTCCATAATTAATTCCGTATTTTAGAAAATGGGCATGGATTTGGTCAAATGACAAGATATTGCTGCCATCTATGACTTAAAACTAGAGAAATAGTGTTTAACTATTAAAAAAACATTACTATTTTTGAATTCCAACCTGCTTTTTGGATTCAAACTCAGCCTCAAATCTATGTTTCATCATTTTGCATCATACGTATGAATGTTTATAAAGAAATCAAGCAGTTTGATAAAAATTTATAGCTGAAATATCAAATTCCTTAAGGGGGGGGGTAGGGTCTAACGGGTATAAAAAAAACACCATGTTCACGATTTTTTTCTAGAGCTATCGTTCAAACAAATGTATTCAAATTTTTTGCATTATACAAAGCATTGTTAAAAGAACATTTAGTAATTTTTTCGTAGAAAAATATTGAAAAATAAGCCGGTGACGGAGCATTTTCGAGGATGCCTTTTAAAAAACAGGATTTGCGGTGGACACTGTATCTCAGCACAGAATCATCTGAAATCGAAAAATAAGAGCAAAATATTTTTAATAGATGTTTTTCTGGACCCCAACGTTTTTATTTAACTTGAAAATATTTTTATGAAATTTTTGTGGCTGTTTGAAGTAAAAACTACGATTTTTCACTTAAAAATCCGCCATTTTTCACCTCTAAAATCTCCCCAAAGTAAAAAAAATCAAAAAAGAAAAACGTTGGGGTCTGGTATTTTATATGTAGAAAATATGTTCCAAATTTGAAAAGAATCGGATAAGTAGTTTTCAAATGACGATGTCCACGGACTTTAAAAATGTGCTTTCGAGAAAAACGCGTTTGAAGTTTCTGCTCTTGCTTTCTTGCAGTATTAGATAGGAGGAGGTAAAGGCCTATAACTTCTACAGTTTTGCTTCAATTGACTTGAAAATTTGACACAACATTCTTGAAATGTTTTACAATAAGAAAATAAAAAAATAAAAAAATCGATTTTTTGAAAGTGTTAGACCCTACCCCCCCCTTAACGCTAGAGGAGCATCTCTTAAAACCCCCTTTTAATACCTTTGAAAACCTTTGGAATTCTGGAAAACTCCTTAAAATGCAGTTATCTATTCAAATAATTCGGAGAAGCATTATCATTCACTTTTACACAGTAAATTATCAAAATAATCTTGTTTTTGTTGAAAAACTCAAGTGGTGCTACTCTTATTTCTCACCCCTTTTTTCACATTTTCGGTCCTCAAAGCCAATTGCTACGTCAAAAAAAGTAAACTTCTGCTTGATTTATCCGTTAAGCAATTCAGAACAAACTGTGGAAGAAAATTTTCGTAATTTTCAATCATTCATGTTTTAACAAGCAAAACACATAGTGGTGCTATTCTTTTTTTATGTAGATACATTTAAATCACTGATTTTTTTGTAGATATCACTGATTTTTTTATGTAGATATATTTAAATTTTTTAGGTTTTTGAAAAAAATCCAAAAATATATGGAAAATTGTCCAACGAAACAATTTTAAACCATGTTTTCTTAACCCTCCAAAGCCGTTCGGGTCAATATGACCCGAAGCGCACATTTCAAACATCTTTATCATCATTCCAATATACTGATGAACTGGTAGTTTTGACAGACCAAGTATGTTCTATGAAAATAATGATCAAACTAACGCCAAAAACCTAAAATTTGAGTTTTTGAAATCGGTTCATTGAGAAATGAAATACAGCTAAGCAAAGCCAAAACTGGATGTCGTTTTTTTAAAGTAAGACTTTTTTCTACCGGAAGATCTGTCATAGCGGTAAAAACTTTCATTGGACCCCAACATATCTATACATTGTCGGATAGATGGATTCTTGGCAATTTCAAACATCAATGAAATAATTAAATACAGAAAAGCTGTCAGAAGTTATGAGTATTTTAAAAATAAAATTGATTTTTCGGACTTTTATCTTTCTGAACCATTTTCTGAAAACCTGGTGATACATATCGACTTTATTTTCATATGTTGAGTAATTAGAATAAATTACCTACACAATGAATATAATATCATCAAAATCGGTTAACATTTACAGCCAGGAGAACGAAATCAAATTACAACTCATATTTCCCCGAAATGGATATTTAGCGAACGGCTTTGGAAGGTTAAAAAAGGTTTGAGATAATAATACTCGTTTGGTTTCAAGGACCTCAACTATGTTTTGAGTTTTGAGAGGATTGAGTGTGATGTTGCTTAGGATTGGTTTTTCGGATGAACTTTATAGTTATCATGCTATGTCATTGATAAGGCAGATTTCTCTTACTCCCTTTAGTTATTTAAAAAGAGTTCAACCTTATATTCATAACTTTCGTTTTTATATTGTAGGAATACCTACTGTAAAACTCACGTTGAGAATAGGCACTATCCACAAGCTCTGAATGTTCTATCTTGAAAAAATGAGTGAAGAAGGAAAATACAACTCTTAGCAAAAATTCAGAACAAGGTATAAACTATCCTTTGGGTGAAAATTGTGAGGAGCTCAAGATCCTCGATTGTGCTTAAATCTTACTTAACCGGGTATCTTTCAGCTATAATAAGTACATTCACAAATCACTAATGACTTTTATTTCTTTCCAGGTAACTATCCAGCTATATTTCAAAATATTAAACGATTTTGTAAGTAGAACCCCATTTTATGTCTCTAAACCAAGATTGCCAGAACTGTTTCAGCACGTATCCGTGGACAATCCGGGCCTTTTTCTTTAAAAACCTGGAAAACGGGCATCTCATTCCTGAATTCCCGCTAAAAAATTCCGACAATATCCGGGCAAATTTGGTCAAAACCCCAAAACTATTCAATAAAAATCAAGATAAAAAATTGAGAAAAAACTTTTTCCATCAAACATCATAAACAAATTTTAAATCGTATCTTTGTCTTCGACCAATCTTTTCATGATAATTTTTGCAAAATCTGATCAATAAATTTTGTTTTGGTGGCTAAATAAAAAAAAATTACAACACAATTGAATATACCGGGAAATCTGGCAACATTACTCTAAACGTCTGGTCAAACGTTTAAGTGTCTGATACTTTGAGTTGCTCGTTAAAAAGAATACTTTTCTCAAGATAACCTTAAAATTTGCAAAATATTTCAACTCTAAGAAGTGAGAACATCAACTAGATACATCGTTCTGGGTTTAAATTTCGGTTTTAAAACAGTGAGGGATCCCGTTATAACCCGAGATTATCGAAAAAAAAAAACTCTTTTTAAAGCTATTAATGTCAAAATTCGATTCGTAATCAGCAACCTAAATTTTCTAGTTAGGAAAAAATCACAGTTAAATATTTTTATTTCATCAGTGAAAGCTTGGTTTGTGCTTCATCGAAAGCAGGACAATTCAAAGGAGCATTTAGATTTCAGACTTCGAATTCAAAATAAAAAAAAAAACAAAAGAAGTAACTTCAAATTCTACAATCTGAAACCATGAAAGAATTTCTAACTTAAAAATTCAAAATAAAGAAATTTCTAACTTAAAAATTCAAAATAAAAAAATTTTAGTTCCATTCCATATTCATAAGCATAAATAATCGTTTTGTTTTTTTGTTATTTTTTGAAATTTTAAAAATGTGCTGCTGATTTTTTAAGTTTCTCCTCAAGTCCTTAATTTTTTTTTTCACAAACTTCAAAAATTCCCGGTATTTGATCTGATAATGATGATATTCAGGAATATTTTTTGTTAAGTCTTTAAATCAATTTAGGTAAACATTTTTTTTGCTTCGATTTATTATAGTCTAAGGTTGCCAGATTGCCCGGTTTTATCCGGGTCTACCGGATATTTGATACTTAATTTGGGAACAGTCCAGCCTGGCCATATTGCTCGGATTTCATTGAAAAATGCCCGGATTTTACCCAGATTTATTCACTTTATTTGCCAAATTAAACAAAAAAAAAACAACAAACACCCTCAAATCGAATTTTTTTGAGGATTCATAACAATAATCGTGAAAGGTTTTTTGGAAGCCTCAAATACGGTTCAAAATCTATCGATGAAAAAAAAATATTTTTTCATCATTTTTTTTCTTGATTTTTGTTGAGGAATTTCTGTGATTTGAAATTTTTTTCCGGATATTGCCCAGATTTATGGTCGTCAGTTTGAAATCAAATGCCCGGATTTTACTAAGTTTTTATATAAAAATTGCCCGGTATATCCGGCCCGGATACGCGCTAATAAAAATCTGGCAACCTTATTATAGTCGTTTTACCATCTTTATGGCATTCTCGACTATATCAACGTTGCAGTTTGCGGATCGTTTTTTAAAAAACTTATCCGGTACAACTGTGGTTGATTAATAATCTTAGGCTCGAACTCGCGGACATCGGCTTCCAAAGTACGGAAAAGTTAATCATTAAAGCACAGTAGCTAGCATTTATGCAAGACATAAGGACTTCATTCAAATGGGAGATGTTTTTCTATGTTCTACGTATTCTGTTCTGCATGTCTTCATTCAAAAACTGATATAAAGGTACTGAATTTTTTTTCTAATCTCGACAAAGCTCATAAAAATGAAACCAGTCGTCGTGAAAACCCTAACATTGTTTTTAATGTTGAAAAAATATTTGATATTCAAAGCATAATGGGATCTCCTTAAATATATTCTTAATTCAATAAATAAGAGAACGTGATATTTTAAATATTGTGAGTAGACATTCAAGACTTCCCAGATTTTTCCGAGCATACGCGAGGTTTTAAAGTAGAGTTAATAAATAAAGCAAACTACGGTCTTGTTGGTTGCCATAATATTGTAATAACAGGTCCGAAATTTGCTGGATTTAAAAACAAAAAAAAACTTATAACCTAATTTGGGTTAAATTTTTTGGGCCAGCTTTATTGAAATTTGCTTTTAATAAGAATGTTTGGAAAACGATTCTAACGCTGCTGACGTGTTTTGGTAAAAATAATGAAATTTGTAGTATTATTCCTCACTCTATTCTTGATTTTAAACGAAAAATCACTAAACTATGATTTTCCGGATTTTGATGCTCAGATTTGATCATGCTCAGTTTTCATAAATACGAGAAAAATTCTGCAGTATTCACTGTTAGGAGCCTCCTTAGCTCATAATCAAGTAAATCTATTCGATATTCTTGCTTATTTTACATTTTCATTAAAAAATTTATCTTTCTTAGATTTCTAGTACTTAGAATAACTAGAGTAATCTTATTTTCTTTAACTCGGGGGCTCCTATATTTCCGCATTGCCACCCCCCCTCCCAATTTTAAAATGTGTCCCTTAAAATATAGTTCTGCTTTCAAGGCAAATAGAAAAGTATCAATTCAGAAGACGAAAAAAAGAGCGTATATGGTACTCGAAGCAAGTTAATATGTATCAAATTCTTAAATAATTTTTTTTGCGGGTCGTTTCTGGAACTCTGTTCTTCTTATTATGAACTTTGTTGAAAAATTTCTTTTTCCAAACAAATCATGATTGAAGCCTTTAATCAATAACCAACATTTCTTGTGCATTTTTTTATTGCTTTGAGAAAAAAAACATCTCAAAAAACATTGTTGAGCGAAAATGAAATTAAAACTCATTTTAAGTATTTTGAAGACAATTGTTAAAAATACTGCTAAATTTGTGAAGCAATCTCAAACAGTTTTTCGAGAATATCCTTTTTTTTCAGTCGTAGTAAAGTCTTCAGATTTTGTGGAGTGTTAAACTAGTTTTTTTTGAAAATTGCTTGAAAAAATATCAACCCATACAGAAGTGGGATATATTTTTGAATCGGCCTTGTTATATCTATGTTTAGAATAATTTGTGAATAAAGCAGTATTTTTAGGGCTAATGATTTATGTGCAGACTGGTCCGACGTTTGGAAGTACCACGCTCGTGTCGGATGACGAAGTGTCGGTTTTATCTATTCACAAATCCCCCTCCTATCCCAAACAAAATATGATAGAAAATATTTGAAAAACTATCTCATACATTGATCATGGTTTTTTACCAAATTTAATTTTAATCTGCAAACTCAAGGAATTAACAGAGTTTATGTAAGCAAAGCATTTGAATGATGAACTGCATTTAGAGTGGTTATACACTATAGGCTATCTTATCACAACACCATCGCAATTTCCTCAGAGAACCCTCTCAAAAATTTAACAGATTAACATTTAAAAATCTTTATGAGAGGTAAAAAATCAACGAAAAACCATGTATAATCATTTTTTTTCCATACTTTAATGATATTTAGGTTGCAATACGATAGCTTAAGGAAATTTCTTACACACTGCATGATAATCATCGGAAATCTTACTTTCGATGCAAGGTGCAATTACTAACGTCAATTGATTCGTTCTCAAGGTGTGTTTATCGATCAATTCAATAATCAGTAAAGGAACTGTTTCATAAATTTCCTGCAAGTTGTCCTGTGTATCCCCTCTATTGTATTCAACCAAACAGTTAGCTTGACTCCTTTTTTTTCAAGAGACCTTCTAACCTCGTCTTTCAATTTCAAGCTGTCCAAAAAATATATTTTTACTTTTTTCTATTCAATTACACTGCCAATCTTATTCATATCTTAAGCTTTAAGCTGTTACCTTGCTGTTATTTTAATTCTAGAATGCTTAACGTATTTATTCGATCAGCTATCTCGACTAGCTAAGTATTGTATACTCTTATTTCAAGCTGAACTCCAATTCTGCTCTATCAATAATTTATTCATTAAAATCACATGAGATTTTAAAGTTATATTTTAGTATAAGACCAAGTCCACCAATGGTTGCTAAACCTCGAATCGAGTACATTCAGCAACATATCTATCAACCCATCATCGCACCAACAGTCGCTAACTTGATTCGAGAAATAGCATTCGAGCAGTAGGTTGTAACAGGATGCGTTTATGTAGCAACCCGGTAGCAACGCAGCTGGTCGTCACTATCAGAAAATAAACAAAAATAAAAACCAACCTGGATGACAACAATGGGTGCGAAAATCAGTGAGCAGATAAAAACGCAACCGATCAAAACATCTAAAATGCCGACCGAAATAGCAACGCCCGGTGGGCTTGGTCTAAAGCCCTAATTACTTTCAATATGTTTTAAAATAAGTTCTTATCTCAAGCAGTCCTTCCAACTCGTTTACTTTCCAATGAGATCAAATACTTAAAGCCCTTTCAACATACTTTACAATTTCAAACTGTCCTCACAACATAATGGATTTTGTTTTTTTATCAATAAGTTCAGGCTGCCTTCTCAACTCGCCTTTTTATTTCTAGCTATCCTTGTAACTCGCACGAAATTTCTAACAATCCTTTGAGGCTGTCCTCTCTACCCGCCTTAAAAATTCCAAGCTGCCCTCTCAATTTCAATCGATTTCTTCAGGCTGTCCTCTCAACTCACTTGAAATTTTAATCAATTTAATCAGGCTGTCCTCTCAACTCGCCTATCAGTTTCAAGCTGTCCTCTCAACTCGCTTGAGATCCACGTCAATGTGCACTGGCGGTCCTCTCAACTTGCTTCAAATTATTACCAAAACGCTCAGGCTGTCCTCTCAACTCGCCTTTCAGTTCCAAGCTGTCCTATCAAATCACAAAAAATTTTAATCGATTTACTCAGGCTGTCTTCTCAACTCGCCTATCAGTTTCAAGCTGTTCGCTCAACTCGCTTGAGATCCTCGTCAATGTGCACTGGCGGTTCTCTCAACTCGCCATCCAATTTCAAGCTGTCCTCTCAACTCGCTTCAAATTGTTACCAAAACGCTCAGGCTGTCCTCTCAACTCGCCTTTCAGTTCCAAGCTGTCCTATCAAATCACAAAAAATTTTAATCGATTTACTCAGGCTGTCTTCTCAACTCGCCTATCAGTTTCAAGCTGTTCGCTCAACTCGCTTGAGATCCTCGTCAATGTGCACTGGCGGTTCTCTCAACTCGCCATCCAATTTCAAGCTGTCCTCTCAACTCGCTTCAAATTGTTACCAAAACGCTCAAGCTGTCCTCTCAACTCGCCTTTCAGTTCCAAGCTGTCCTATCAACTCACAAAAAATTTTAATCGATTTACTCAGGCTGTCCTCTCAACTCGCCTATTAGTTTCAAGCTGTCCTCTCAACTCGCTTGAGATCCTCGTCAATGTGCACTGGTGGTCCTCTCAACTCGCCATCCAATTTCAAGCTGTCCTCTCAACTTGCTTGAAATTCTCATCAATATGTACTGGCGGTCCTCTCAACTCGCCATCCAATTTCAAGCTGTCCTCTCAACTCGCTTGAAACTAGCGTCAATATGTTCGGGTTGTCCTCTCAACACGCCTTCCAATTTCAAGCTGTCCTCTCAACTCGCTTGAAATTGTGAACACAATCAAGCTGCCTTTACGACTCGCTTAACATTACATATTTATTTTTTTATTTTCAAGCTCTCTTCTCAACAGACTTGAAAATTAGGCTGAATAATGTTTTCCATAAAATCCAGTTTCAGCATTATTCCTAAATGGCTGTTTCTATTTTTCCAATTTGACCGAAATTGCTTCCGAAAGTCCTCCAACAGTGTTGCTTTTTTCTTAAACAGCTTTAAAAATGATGGGTAATCTAATTACTCATTTTCCAGTTTTTTTTTTTGCAATGGGTAGTTCATAAACTGTTTGATTTTAAACTTCGTTTGACGAAAATTATTTTAACGTGAATCGCGTTTGTTTTTCTTTTTTCGGTTCGCTTTTTTTTCTAATTTCTGGTTTTTTTGAGCTTTTGAAATATTACCTGCCACGGTCGCCAAATGTGCAGACTGGTCCGACGTTTGGAAGTACCATCCGCGGGTCTCCAGACCGCACCATTGTCACTGACTGACTGCCGACTGGCGAGCACGCTCGTGTCGGATTACGAAGTGTCGGTTTTATCCATTCACACAATTTATCAAAAACAAATTGAAATTTTTCAGGATTTTGAACAAGGTGGCCGACAAGAATTCTGTGTTTTGGCAAATGAAAATTCTGACTTTCTGTAATTTAACCCAAAAATTATATGATGGTTTTCAGCAACGTCTTTTCCTTAAGTTTCATTTAAATCCATGAAAAAATGGGTTCTTGAATCGTGTGATCGTGTGACTAACATTTATATGCTATTTGCTAGTGAATCTCATTTTAAGCTTTTTTTTCTTCAGATTTAAGCTGTTTTTGCCTTGAAAGCATAGGAGATAAAAGCTCATATCAAAGAAAAAAAGCTTAAATCTGAGAAAAAAGGCTAATTTGACAAAAAAAGTTTAGGTTCGAGAGATGTGCTCCAAGGCTCAAATTTGTAATTTATATCGCATCACGTAATTAAAAGACGTCGCCTTGAAACACTTTTAAATTATCATGTATGGTTTTTGTTATTTATCTCTTATGTTAATTGACTTGTGATTTGTAACTTCTTTTATTCTTGTCAATTTGTCTGTGTCAACTTGATTCAAACAAATTCTTAAGTTTACACGGTGCATGGCAACCGTTCTCAAATTTCTCGGACATCCCACAATCGCCAGATCACGCTTAACTTGGTCTAACGACCTCGAAGAAATTAAACAGTTTGATAACGTAGTATAGCTTCAATGTCCAATTTTTTAGAGCTAGAAGAAAATCTCATAAATTTCCATCAAAATCTTCAGAATACTAGAAAAATCCTTACTACGCAATAATCTATAACAATTATTTGTATAAACATTAAAATCCACTTTTGCACAGAAAATTTTATGAAACAATATTAATTTTGTAAAAAACCATAAGTGAAACTAGTCTTATTTCGCAATTTTTTTTATACATTTTTGGTCCTAAACGCCAATTTTTTCATCCAAAAAAAGGAAACATTTGCTTGATTTATCCGTGAAACATTTGAATTCAAATTGTAGAAATTAGTTTTGACGTTATTCGATCATTCATATTTTGACAATTAAAACACACAGTTGTAGTATTCTTTTTTCGCTTACTGTATTTGGCCGGAACAAATTTGAGTTTCTTTTTTTTTGTCACTTGGAGTTTAAACATCGCAAGAGTAACGGGATAATAGTAAATAATTCAAATTTTCCATGAATTGGAACAAATTGAACGAAAGTTTGCTTGCAGAAACTTGCATACAATATACATTGTACAAAATCGAAAAATCGGGTTATTCTAGATAAAAAAAATTGAAAAAAAATCTCTAATCCAGAAGGTTATAAATATCCATTTTCACCAATTTTACTTTTGCGCGTTCAACTGTTTTCCAAAAACAGAATTTTTTATTTGCTCCAGCATTATTGTATTTGAAAAATATTGAATTTAGTTTGACAAAATAAAATTATAATTTGCCAAACGTTTCTAGAACTAAATTAAGGTAATCGATTATTTCTTTTTTATCCAACCACGGTAGTTGAATTGAAAGAGTTGTTTTTTAATAACTTTATTTTTCATATTGATCCAAACACTAAAGATTGTGGACAAACATTAAGAATCTTCTTCTTATTCTTGGAATTATAAATTTAAATGTACCCAAGACAGTCAATGGGCCTTTTACCTAGCGATTTTGTACGTTTTTTTTTCCAAAGGTTGAGATCTCCTGAGTAAAGGATCTAGTATCCGTTAACATGAAAAAATATCACTTATGTTTTGCTCTACAGAAATGATTGTTATTCAATGATGGGATCAAACTAAGTTTTAACGTTTGGAGCACGTAAATGTGGAATTAAAAATAAATAAAATAGTAGAAACAAAAAAAAATTATATTTCCAACAAAGTTGGATACTCAAAACTTCAGAAATAAAAAATTATAGTTCAAATGCACGAACTTAGTTATTTTAAACATGAAATAAGAACACTACGGGAGATCTTTGCTCTAAAATTTGATCTGAAAGCAAAGGACTTAATTTATCCACTTAAACAGCTAATCTTAAACTTTAGAACGCCCTGGAGCCAGAATTGAGCAATTTATCGGCTTCGTAACCAGTGTTTCCTAGGAATACAACACACTAACTCTCTGGCAATAGTTTTGAGGCTCCAAGCCCACTGTTCAATCCCGGAATGGAAACAACTATGTTAATGATCTCCCTGGGCGGAAGTCGCTCGACTAACAATTCTGATTCCGTCCGGTCGATGACGATGATGACGACGACGACGGCTGGACATCAACCGTCCTTGTCCTCATCGTTAGTCAACTGAGTCCGTCCTCCCTTTGGGCCCTCTCCTTCTAGGATAGCATGATAGTTCGGCTCCTCCTCGACTAAGGAAGGAAGGAAGGATGAGAATCGTGTTGGATAATGTGGAAGAACACAGTTGGAGTGCTGCTGCTGGGGGACCCAAAAAGAACTCACTCGCGCACGGATCCAGGAAACTCGTGCCGGAAGAGTTTTCCAGTTCAACCGGAAGGATGGATCAAATTGGAAATTCTATTGACCCAGTTGAAATCTGAAACGCGCATATCATCGACCAATCGAGTCTTTGAGTCTGACTGTTGCCGGTTTCGGCTAATGATATTCCGAGAGAACGGCTGACTCCACCCTTGGCTCCCAAGTGCTCAGGGGCCGCGTGGGCGAGAAGGCTGGTCTGAGGTCCAATTTGCATAAGCAGCAAGTTCCCCGTTCGTTTGGTTTGAGGCCACAGTGAATTAGATGATTTTGCATACAAATCAATTGTTTGCCGGGAAAAGTCTAAGGCTTTTCCTGGAGCTGGTAAAACAAGTTATCTGTGCTCTGGATTTGGGAAACAGGATATAAATTAAAATAAATAGGTATCGTAAAACGGGGTAACTTTGATCACCGGGGTAATTTTGACCAACAATACATTTTTTCCACATTATCATCAATAACTCAGTCTAAAGTTTGAACTTTTGAAAACTGTTTTTTACATTTAAAAGCTTATTTATTAAGTATCAAATAGGCAAAATTTGGTTAGTATTTGAATTTTTTTTCTATCAGTAAAAATTCAATTTCTAAATCATAAAACATCTATGTTTTCTACGGCACGAAAACAAACACCTCTCCTGATGATACCTAAAAGCATTTAGATGCAAACGGGTTGTTTAAAGTGAAAGAAAAACTTTTTTCTTTGTATATGTGTATTTAAAAAGCTATTTTTGTAGTCATTCAGTGACAAATTTTTGATATTTAAAAAAAAGGACATTTTTCAAGAGTAAGCCCGTATTGGACAAATGGATAGGTACCCTATCAAATGGTTAACTTTGAAGAAAAAATGAAAATGGTTATAGTGGGTGGGCCTAGGAAATCGTGTGAAGGTAAAATTTCATTTGTATTTTTAAGCTGAAACTATTTAGCAATAGCTATAATTTTTGCCCCTAAATGTATGCAGCATCATAGTTCTTTTTGTTTGATTAGAGATATTTTTAAAAGAAAACGTTAAAAATTAGATAAAATTGATGAATAAGCATTTCTTTATAATCTGATGGTGTTTTGTATCCTTTATGATCAAGAAAACTACTCATCGCTTATCTCAAAGGAGGCCAGTGCAATATATGACAGTAACACAATTTTTTGAGTAAACATTTTTAAAAATATCATGATTGAAAAAATGCAATTCATATTTCAATCACACTTTAATCGCTGTCACATGCCCCAGCATATGCCCCATATTGTTCAATCCATATTGGCGATGAATTGAAAGTTGAATTCCAAGTTTTAAAGTGTGTGCTGGGATTTCACTATCAGTAAACAGTTTTCTAGAACAGAAAATGTGATCAAACATAAATGTTATAACTGTAAATTATGGGTCGATGTTCCGGTTGATGTTACCTGAGATCGATACTTGAGGACTTGTAATTTATGCTACTGATTACTAATCCTGAGTTACAAGTCCTCATGTATCGATCTCAGGTAACATCAACCGGAACATCAACCCATAATTTACAGTTATAACATTTATGTTTGATCACATTTTCTATTCTAGAAAACTGTTTACGGATAGTAAAATCCCAGCTCATACTTTAAAACTTGGAATTCAACTTTCAATTAAGCGCCAATATTGGTTGAACAATATGGGGCATATGACAGCGATTAAAGTGTGATTGAAATATGGATTATATTTTTTTTAATCATGATTTATTTAAAAATGTTTACACAAAAAATTATGTTACTGTCTGGGTTGCCAGGTGCCCAGATTTGTCTGTAAAACCAAGACTTTTGACCTTCGTTCAGATATTGGTCAGACACAGAATTTTCCTAGATTTTTGCTGAGAGTGCCCAGATTTTTCAGACTTTCAAAATTGAGTCATGAAATCAATATTCATGCATTAGAATCGATCCGTAAGTGCCAGATTAGACTGAAATCTGGCTTGTTTTGATTGGTATTTGAGCAATCAAACATAAACTTTTTTTTTAAATAAGATCAATATGGAATGATATATAAAACATTGTTTGTTATAGAGTTATCAACTCCACAATAACGAATACGATAGCAACAACGCAAAACCACCCAAACCCCCCCCCCCCCTGCTCACACGCATCGTCGAATTTCTGGTTTAGCACCAAATTTGGGATATTCCTTATTCACAGACACACACAGACTTTTTTTCAAAATTGCCCAGATTTTTTATCCTCAACACCTGGCATCCCTGGTGTTACCAACACGGTGACATTGTTTTTGTTTTTTTTTTTTTTATAATTCAAATTGATGGGTTGGAGTTAGAGTAAGACATTATATATAGCTAGCTTAAGACAACGGTGGATTCGAATTTGAAACGGAGAAGTAGGCGAAACCGAATACGCACATGGTTCGAAGCGTTGCGTACGATTGAAACGCAGCCGCAAAGACAGCACGCTTTGGGAAGAACGCATGTGAATTGGGCAGATCGAGAGGTTTCTTGAGGAGGCAAGACGATTCACCAAGCCTCTTGGTTTCCGGCAGCGAACGAGTTCAGGCGTGCCTTGCGATCGCTCTCATAGTTCGAGTTTCCACGGTCCGAAAACACGATCAACGATAAGCCGTGCGCGAGGTACCGAATAGTGTGTGGTGAAACGAAACCATAGTCCGAGGTGTGCCAGCCTATTCGCAAGACCCCCAAAACCAAGCAGCAGTTCAGTTGGTTGGACTTGCCATCATTTGCGATCAGCCTTGTGTGCGCGTGATCGATCAGCTAAACCGAACCTCATCGAAGCCTGTGGTACACGCATAGCCATTAGGGCGTGGTTGGTTTGCCGAGCCGGAGGAGAGAGAGACAGAACCGCATCTTCCAGCCGGTAGTGCGTAGTACCGCATTATTGCCTCCCGTTGCATAACACGTCGTGTCCGAGCGTGAAGACGATCCAGCCGAAGACCGAGGTACTGCTAGGAGAGAGACCGAACCGACCAGCCGTGGGTATGGTTCCTGGTACCGCACTCCGGCCGTTCCATCCAGGCGTCGCCCGACGCGTGGTGGTGACTCAGACAAACGACCGAGTGGGCCGATTGCCCCGCTACCATCCCGACTCCGTGTGCGTGACATCGCATCTAGAATTCGCCGAATAAACCAGCATTGAAAGGTATTTACTTTTGTGTTAGGAATCCTCCCATCCGAAAGCTTCCCCAGCCTAACATACGCCCTGACACCCAGGAACAAAAGAGGCCTTGAGCACCCAAACCCGTTAGTCCCCGTGGCTTTAGACCAGGGACTGGGTGTTGCTGGGCAGCCTCTTCTGGGTTGACCCGTTCCTGGGGAAAAAGCAAAGTTTCACTGGTTACTGTCGTATATTGCACTGGCCTCCTTTGAGGTAAGCGATGAGTATTAATTTCTGAGCGTGACAAAAAAATGAAAAAATAGGTGTACTGGTAGCGACATCTAATGGATGTAAGTCCACTTACAAATTTGGTTTGCAACTTAGGTTGGTATTCACTCACACGTTTTGAGCTCCAGCCAGAACTCTGTTCTCTGTGGTATAACCGATAAGGGTTATACAATTTTCCTGTTGCAATAAATTTGACGTCAAGTTTGCGATTTTGTAACTCAACTTCTTGAACTTTATCACTTCAGCATACTTCGCTACAATTCCTTTAAAAAAAAAACAAAAATTGTCAGAATTAGAATACACGTCTTTATACTTATCAAAATCCCTGGTCCTCACCAATTCCAACCCTCTCGGAGTATGATTAAGGGTACTTATCTTGGACTCTCATTTTGATCCTGTGTTCAGATCCAGGATCATGGTTCCGATTCTAAACTCTTTGCTTCTGAACACTAATCCTAGATTCTGATCTTGAATCATGATTCTGATCTCAGATGTAGATCTTGCACCCTGCTCATGATCCTGGAATCAGGTTCATGATTACGTATATTCGATCATGTTTTGAAATAATGTATACTGGTTCAACGTGACGAATATTTATACCAGAACCATATTCAGGATTACAATCTTTATCAAAGACGTCGTTTCTGAATCCTGATTACGGATTCTGGTTCTGAATCCTGATTTTAAACAAGGCTTCCAGATTTTCGTTTCAGATTCTGATCGTTATTTGCTGATTTCAGAACTCGTTACCAATTCTTAATACTTCATCGTTAGATGCCAGAAATTGTCCATCACTTATCTGGCAATTTTTGATCTGAGGCCCCTGGAGCCAAAGGGGTTTGAGTGCATAAAACTCTTTTGAGATAAAAACACTTGAATTTCGTTGTGTTCCAGTAAATTCCATAGAAATTGTTTACTAACTTTATTCATGAGAATGATAAAAACAAAGCATTTCACAACATTTTTCCAAAAAAACAACGTTTATTCGACGCTTATTGAGGCGACACATATTTTTTGATTTTGATACTCATACCTTTTTTGCTCCAAACACATGCACTTATTATACTCCTTTACCACCACATAAAATTCACTTATAACCCTTTGTTACCAACAAATTTACATATTGAGATGATTTGATCTTGTTGGTATGGGTAAGGAAACAAAAATATTTATTTATACTAGATTCAAATAATTTTTTTTTTTTGCTGTATTGATGGATACAGTAAATTAATAGATTTTATGTTTGAAGATCGACCTGGTCTAGTAAACTTCTAGTGCGTCCAACAGTCTTAGTCCAACTCGTATTATGGAGTGCATCGAGTAAATCGTCGTGCGCATTTAACTCGGAAAAAGTAAAGAATCCTACCTTACAATCGTCCCAAAGTTTCTCCAATTTGTAAATATACGGTCGAACTATAACCGGTGGCTATCGACGCGATTCCATCCGTTAGAAAAAGCGAAACACCCGGAAAAATAATTTCGCTTCTATTCCGAAAAAAAGCCATTGTTCACGATTGTATAAGCGGAGTTGTACCCACTGGCACATTCTACCTTCAACTCACCGGACCCATCTCATCATGACCTCAAGGAGCCAAACCACCAAGCGAAATAAGCCAGACAATAGCGGGGTAGCCGATGAGCCAGAAGAGATGTCCATCTCCCAATTAGCTGAGCTGTTGATGGAAAAAATGGAGCGGACAAAGACCGAAATCTCAAAGCAGTTCAAAGAGGAGATGTTGGTAATGAAAACTGAAATCAAAACAGAGATCGATCTCATACGCTCGGGTTTACAACAAACGATCACCGATCTCAGCATCTCAGTCTCACGCAATACAGAAAGCATACAATTGAACACCGAGAGTATTGCACGGTCCTCGTGTACCAACGATCTGCTGATGAGAGGAATCCCGTTCGTCCAGGGAGAAAACCTTTACAAGTATTTTGAGAAACTGTGTGATCATCTTGGATATGCTGGGATGGTGCCCCTAGTCGACATGAGACGCCTGTCGAGAGCCACTATGGTAGCTGGGAAGGCATATATAGTGATGATCCAATTTGCGATCACCAACCAGAGGAACGATTTTTACTCCAGGTATCTGAAAACTAGGACGCTCACGCTCGAGATCATCGGGTTCAACAATAAGGATCGGATCTATGTGAACGAGAATCTCTCACCCGCCGCTCGGTCACTCAACATAAAAGCTCTTAATCTCAAGCGAGAGAAAAAGCTTGCATCCGTTTATACTAAAAACGGTGTGGTGTTCGTGAAGAAAATATCCGAGAACGAAGGTACACCGATCTCATCAGAGGATGAGCTCAATCGTCTGCTGCAATAATAACCTCTCCTAAAAAGATATCTCTCTCCTTTGACTCCCATCCTGATCTTCCTTGGTGACTCCCCTCCTGAAAGCTACAAAACAAATCAAACCTTTCCGTACAAACGCTCTCCGTCCTACCAATCCATCCCTGAAGTTATCCCGTGACTCCTCTCCTAAAAGTTACAAACAGTAAACAAACCTTTCCTCACAAGTGCTCTCTGTCCTTCCAATCCATCCTTAAGCTATCCCGTGACTCCCCTCCTAAAAGCTATAAAAAGTAAACAAACCTATCCATACAAGTGCTCTCCGTCCTTCCAATCCATCCTTAAGATATCCCGTGACTCCCCTCCTAAAAGTCAAGAAAAACAAACCTTTTCCAACAAGCGCTCTCTCTCCTTCCAATCCATCCCGAAATTTTCCTCTGACTCCAATTCCTAAAAGTATGTTGCTGATCAGAATGCTGTCGTCGAGGGATGTTCCTGTCTTAGAATGCTGCTTTGGCGCTTTCATCGATAAGCTAGTTGCTGCTGACCGTGACTATCAAACTGCTACAAAACCGAAAAATGCTTTTTTCGAGTTAAGCTGCACTCGTTTTTTTTACGAAAAATTGTTTGTTCAGAAACACGTTTTAGTTTTATTGATCATTGCTTCACTAAATGTGCGTTTTGTGATAATGGCTAACTTCAATAACCAAAACAACACCCTGACAGATATGTGCATACCAGGAATCGTAATGAAATCATCTTTCGAATCTAAAAAATTATCGATCTGTATGCTTAATATGCAAAGTATTTGTGCCAAAAACATGACTAAATTTGACGAATACAAACAAATATTGCTAGTTTCATCAGTTGATGTTGCTGGGGTATGTGAAACTTGGCTTAATCATACTAAAGATATGGGTCTAATAACCATCGACGGATATTCTACTTTTAGAAGTGATCGTATAGGTAAAACCGGAGGTGGGCTTATTCTTTACGTGAAAAAATGTTACAAAAGTAAACTCATTGAATCAAATTTCATAGTTAGGAATTCCCATACGTTTGAATTTATGTTTGTTGAGCTAACCCTTTCTAATAAAAAAATTCTTATTGGATTGTTTTACAACCATCCCACCATAGATTGTGCAGAAATGATTCACGATGAAGTTCTAAAATACGAAGGTAGTTATGACGACATAATTCTAACAGGAGATTTCAACACTAATCTTATGAACCAAAATAGTAAAACCGAAAGATTTTGTAATGTGCTCACGGAAATCGGTCTGTACAACGTCGGGACCGAACCAACTTTTTTCCATCACCACGGAGCTTCACAACTCGACTTGCTTATTACAAGCCGGCAGAATTCTGTTATTCGTTTTGGTCAAATAAGTGTTCCTAATGCTTCTAATCACGACTTGATATACGCTTCATTCAACTACGATACAGAAATTAAAAACGACACCTTTTTCTATAGAGATTATAAACGGTTGGATCCAAGCATCTTTTTTCAAGAATTTAATCGAATAGATTGGTCTCATTTTTATGCTCTCTCCAACACGAACGACATCGTAGAAATGTTCAACAACAATATTACGCGATTGCATGATACTTGTGTTCCATTGCGGAAGCATAACTCTAGTAGAAGAAAATACAACCCATGGTTTAATTCAAATTTACAATTGGCATTTATCGACCGCGATCGCGCTTACGCTAAATGGAAGCTAACTAAAGCCGATGAAGATCTAGTATTTTTCAAAAGACTTCGAAATCTAGCAAACAAGAAAATTATGCAAGCAAAACGCGATTACTACAACAATAAATTCAGTCAGAACTTGTCACCCAAAGAATTTTGGAATCAACTTGGAAACATTGGTTTATCGAAACGCAAATCTTGTTCGGAAAACAATTTTCATCCAAACGAAATCAATCAGAAATTTCATGAAAGCTTCACAGTAGATCAAGTTCAAGCCCATAACTACTACCATTCAAATTCAACAGGTTTTAAATTCAATAATATCGAAGAATATGACATCATCAACGCCGTTTATGAAGTTAAATCTAATGCCGTAGGTATGGATGATATACCCATAAAGTTTATAAAACTTATTTTACCAGTTATCATAAATGACTTATCATTCATTTTCAATAGTATAATAAATACATCAATATATCCAAAAGCCTGGAAATTATCCAAAATTATCCCTTTTAAGAAAAAAACTATCTTATCTTCGCTATCGAATTTACGTCCAATTAGCATATTGAGTGCCCTATCAAAAGTTTTCGAACGAATAATGAAAAAACAAATAAGTACGTATTTAAATCTCAACAACTTAATAACAGAGCATCAATCTGGATATAGACCAGGACATAGTACAAAAACAGCCATGCTTAAAATATGCAATGATGTTTCAAAATCCATAGATGAAGGCCACAAAGTTCTTATGGTGCTGCTCGATTGCTCGAAGGCATTCGATACAATTTCTCATAAAACACTCTGTAGAAAATTAAACACGAATTTCGATTTTCAGCCAACGGCTATTGAATTGATTCATTCATATCTACACCCATAGAAGAGGTTGCAGAAATCCAATGCCTATTTAGCACATCTCTGTGCCGATAATGCGCTGAAATGTGCACTGTGCCGAAGATGATATGTTTGAAAAACCGTAACTGGCATAAGGACTCGGCTCCCAACTAAAATGATGCATGACCACTACATTCAAGCAAAACAAGAAAAACATTTTATGGGATTTCCTTCCTATTGGATAATTCATCCCAGAAACAAGGAAATAAAAATATAAACCACAGCGCCCGTAGGGAGAATCGAACTCAAATCACTAGCTTAATGGTCTTGCCAGACCGACATCTTAACCAGTGTACTATTTGAGCTTCATGCAGGAAGAGGGATATTTGTCATAGGCATTCTGCCACCGATCAATCACAAAAGAAACGCACGACAGTAGCTTCCCGGCGTTTGGCCTCCTTTCAAGGTATTCATTTGTCTTGCGATGGAAACGGGAAAGGGAACGGGAGTGGAGGAAACGGGAAACCCATTGAATGAGAACTGTGCTTTGCTTACTGCCTGCTATTACATACACACGCTACATATACACAGCTGCTAAAGCCGGGCAGCTTGGCCGTTGGTTGTTTGCCGGTGAGTTGAAGGAATGTTTTTGTTGTTGCTTTTGCTACATACACACGCACAGCTTAGCCGTGGTTGTTTGCCGGCGAATTGAATTGAAGGAATGTTTTTTTTGTTGTTGCTTTTACTGCATACACACGCACAGCTCGGCCGTGGTTGTTTGCCAGTGGATTGAAGGGATTGAATTAGAAGGAAGTTTTTGTTGTTGCTTTTGCTACATTCACACGCACAGTGCTCGGTTCGCTGGCTGCCTGGTGTTGGCCGGTATTTATTTCCATCCTTCTTCGTCTTGTGATGCGATAGGGAGAGACGTGAAAGCGTTTTTATTTTGTTTCTTTCAGACATACGCAATTCGGTTAACTTGGGAGATTAATGCCGGTGGGAGCAAATCGAATCAGCACCGATCGCGTTATCTTCTTGTACCAATGATGCTATGTAATTGACTACACGCCATTGGCACAGAGGCTGAATTTTGGGTGTAAAGGATCGGGAGCAAGCAGTGTTTAGCAATGAAAGTTTTTCTAGTTTTTTACCAGTTAATTCTGGAGTGCCTCAAGGATCCGTGTTAGGCCCTATATTATTCACTATGTATATAAACGATTTACCAAGCATTGTAAAGTATTGCACCATTCATTTGTTTGCTGACGATATTCAGCTGTATATTAATTGTAAAAACCAAAGCATGGTCGAAACCGGTCAGTTAATGAACCTAGATTTGCAAGCTATAAATACGTGGGCGAAAAATCATCTGATGACGTTGAATGCATCCAAATCAAATGCCCTTTTGATAACACGAACTGTATGCACAAATGAGCCTTTCTTACAACTAGGAGATAATGAAATAGTTTTTTCAAACAAGGTTACAAGCTTAGGATTTATCGTTGACAGTCGATTCGACTGGGATAACCACGTATTGAACCAATGCGGTAAAATTTACGGCGTGCTTAGAAACATAAAGCTTAAGTCAAGTTTCCTAAACCAGAACGTCAAATTAAAACTTTTTAAAACATTCATTTTACCATATTTTATTGCGTGTGATTTCCTACTGCCTACAGTTTCTACAAGAGCTCTCGACAGAATAAAAATCGCGCTTAATTGTTGCGTTCGTTTCGTCTTTAACCTATCCCGTTTAGATCGAGTTACTCATTTGCAACATAAGTTATTAGGATATTCGTTTTACAATTTTATTAAAGTTCGGTCATGTCTTATGTTTCATAAAATCATCACCAATAAATGTCCTTCATATCTTTTCAATATACTCCAACCCTTCAACGGCACTAGGACGCGAAATTATGTGATCCCCAATCATACAACGTCTTTTTATAACTGCACATTTTTTGTCAAAGGTGTTGTTCTTTGGAATTTACTACCAAACCCAATGAAAAATATTCCTAATTTAAGCACATTTAGAAAGCAATGTTCAACGTTATTTAACTAGAAGAAATGTTAATTGTGGACAAAACCAATCATTCTCTAAGAGATTTAAATGAAAGGAACAAGTGCATTCCATCAATACGATTACGCCGCTGTGGCAAAATGAAAAGACAATTGTCTTACGCTACTTTTGAATACAAATAAACTAAACTAAACTAAACTAAACTAGTCAATATCTCTAAACAATGGTTTTTCATCTGGTTAATTTTAATTATAATTCCTGTAATATATTTTTCCACTAAATTTCAATCACATTTGTTTTATGCGCCTTTCCTCTGCCTTCCCAATTGGGCATTGGGAAGGGACTTGCAGTAAATATGATTTCATTCTATTTTTTTGTTTAAACAGGGAATAGCGCCAGGGAGTGTCCTAGACAACCATTTGGTGGGTATTTCAAATTTGCAACGCAAATATACGTGCAAATATACGTGTAAACATATCGTATATAATGTAGCAAAACCAGTATTTACGTATCATTTTGGATGCCATATAGGTACATTAGCAAACATATTCTTGATTTGGATTGTATTAAATTACGATTTGCACGACTTGTCATGCGCATCATTTACGACTACCCTGATTCTTTTTGGAATATACTATGACAATTTACATCATCACATAGATGATTGCTTTGAAATATACGACATTTTTCGTAACAATATGGAAAGTTGACGACTTATTTGGTAGTCTCAATCCTGTTTTCTAAAAGGCATCTTCGAAAGTGCTCCGTCACCGGGTCATTTTTCAATATTTTCCTATGAAAAAATTACTTAATGTTCTTTCAACAATGCTTTGTATAATGCAAAAAATTTGAATAAATTTGTTCGAACGATAGCTCAAAAAAAAATTCGTGAAAATGGTGTTTTTTTTACCCGTTTGACCCTACTCCCTCCTTAAATCGCTATAAAAAACACAAACAATAATAACAAACAGTGAGTCGAGTTTTAGGTCAACGGAGTAGGCACCGACACCCTGGCCAATATCAGAATATTGGGCACGTAAGTCACATGCAAGCTTTCCTACTCACTCTCGTTACGTAAAAGAATTCAAATTTCAAAATTATAGCCAGAGTTCCGACGATTGATTGACACTTTTGGAATGCATCTGCTTTGAACAACAGTGAAGTGAAGTGTAGTGAAAATTGATTATAAGAAAATATGTTTTAAGCTTCTGCATTAAATTTTAGTTCCCTGATAAAGAATTAATAAAATTAGATACGTTGGATAAAGTACATATAAGAAGTGTTATAATTAACCTGATAAGACCGAAATTTGGCTTCATAAACTAATCATTTTGTGGAAAATAAAAAGATTTTGTTACTTAACAATAAGAGTGTCATCATTAGCAAAACGATTTTTTTTTTAAATTGAATACGTTTATTCACCAGTATGTTTGCGCTTCAAATGAGTTCTCTGATAATGCGGCATATAATTCTTATCAAGAAACCTATCTTGAACATCACTTAAGAAATGTATGTATGTATGCAGATAATCCACCATGGGTGCACGGATTCACCGCAGTTTCGCCGACGTATGCGCTAAAATGCATTCTTTAGATCATTGTTCGGCAAATCTGAAATGCAAATCACCGCATACCCGACACCATGACTTCGTGTGAGCTGTTATGTAATAAATGTTATGTGTGAAGTGTTTGAGTTAGGTGGATAAACGAATCAATCACTTACGCAGCCGTTTAAAAATTTACAACATTCAGAATAATGTTAATTCACGACAGGTATTCCGCATACGTGTATATACCTGCCCAACCGGCAAGTGATTGAACGTTCTTATAGATATATATTTTATATTAAAAATAGCAGTATATGTGATGCAGTAGCAATGTTTCAAACTTACTTTTTCAAAACACTCATTGTTATGTTGATTTTGCGCAGCTTATAGAAGAGGGTTTCAATAAAGATCAATTATTCGATATTTAATTGTGTACGAAGCTAGTAACCAGAAAAAATAAACAATAATTTGAAGTTAACCTCTGGAGATATTTATCTAAGATGCATGGCGTGGTTACAGCTTGTATCTGAATTCCTATAGTTTTAATTAGTTTTTCGTTTTGATGCTACGTTAAGAATTGAACGTGAATCTAGGGAAGGTTATCAAGAAGACATGATTAACTACTCACAATAAAAATTTCCTCTCTGCGGATGATAGGCATGTTATTGAGAAAATTAAAACGAAAGAAACAGAAACGAGAAAGAAAAAAAATTATAGGAATTGCCTCACTGCCTGCCTATGTATCCAACTCTGTCGAATGGATCGTTGATACTGTTATAGACTGTTGAACCCACATCGATCACACAAAACAACAAAATCACAAACAGTTGCACGATGGCGTGCTCCATTTGCTTCCAGTTTAGGACTACTGTAGATAAATGAGCAGCTAAGAGAGCATAGACTCCACCAGAGGCTCCAGCCAGAAACACTCTTGGTTGAAAAATGGAAGTGCCCATCGAACCGGCAAGGACTCCAGCAAGATACACCAGAGCAACTTGTCACCAACAGTGCACCAGCTCCAGAGCTACTCCAAGAAAGATCTGCACCAACAAATTCATGGTAATATGCATCAGTCCAATGTGGACAAACATGTAGGTTGCAAAGCGCCAAGCCTGTTGCCTAAGTTGAGGATTGTAGATGAAAATGGTAGCCATTGGTCCATTTGTGCTCATTCCCATCTGACCGTCGTCCGTGTAAATAATGTCCACAATAAAACTTATGACTTGTACCACCGAAAACACCAACATCGTCAAGGGAGGAGGCCAGAAGGACATACTTCGCTCATACTCGGCATCCGGTTCATCGTAACTCCTACCGGGCACAACCAATCGACAGTATCGAACACAGAGCTTCTTAAACAGGTACTGGTGCTTTTGAGACATCTGTAAAAATTCTTCGAAATCCAGCTGTCCATCGTTGTTGGTGTCGGTTGTTTTCATCAATCGTTTCACAAAACCTTTCGGCAGATCATCACTTACACCGCTCTTAATCATTGTCTTCAGCTCGCTGATGCAAATGTGTCCGTTGCCATTATGATCATATCTGTTGAAGATTTCCTGGATACGTCTCCTCTCCAACTGCTCCTCCCTGGTGCAACGTAACGGGATTATCTCTCCCGATCGCTTCATTAAGATGCGGTAAAATTTAAGTTCGTATCGTTCCAAAAGCTGGACAAACACTATTCATGGGCAATTGCCAACTGATGAATAACCCACGCTGTTTTACACGTTACTGTTTTACATAGAACGCACCGTAGGAAATTTCAAAGTCACCGTCTTCGCCGTCACACCCTCGAAAACACCGACAGATGCTTTCCGATCGGGGTTCCGATAGCGCAACTGATAGTAAATGATTTATCTAATCTCTTATCTGTGTGAATGTTCAGTTCGACCACTTTATGTACGGTCTTCGTCATCAGACGTTTTGTTTTACTTCTAGGAAAATTCTTATCATCATTTTATGATTATATTAAAGGGTGATACGGTCAAAATTTGGTCAATATCAACTTGACGTATTTCTTTCATTTTTGTATTTAAAAACCTGAACACCCCTCATTTTGAAGGTGTGTGTGTGTGTGTGTAGAATGTTTCTCCTATTTTGATTGTGGAATTCACTCTTCTGTTGTCAAAATGCCGTCCACGGAAGAAGAGCAGCGTATCAAAATTTTGCCCGCGCATCGCGAAAATCCGAGCTTCTCGCACACAAAGCTGGCAAAATTGCTGAAAGTTGCCAAATCAACCGTTAGAAATGTAATTAAAATGTTTGGGGAACTTTTGTCTGGATCGAGGGAAAATCGAAAACCGGAAGCCGCTGAGACGACAGAGAGAGTTGCCGGTAGTTTCAAGTAAAACCCTAACCTCTCTATCCGAGATGCCGCAAATAAGCTGGGTGTATCGTCTACAACCATGCATCGAGCTAAAAAACGAGCCGGACTATCGACTTACAAGAAAGTAGTGACTCCAAATCGCGATGATAAACAAAATACTACGGCCAAAGCGCGATCCCGGAGGCTGTACACGATGATGCTGATGAAGTTTGACTGCGTGGTAACGGACGACAAAACCTACGTCAAAGCCGACTTCAAGCAGCTTCCGGGACAGGAGTTTTATACGGCAAAAGAAAGGGGAAAGGTAGCAGATATTTTCAAGCACATGAAACTGTCAAAGTTCGCGAAAAAATATCTGGTTTAACAAGCCATGTGTTCCTGTGGATTGAAAAGCAGCATTCGGCAACACGGTTTATTTTGTTGTTTATACTGTTTCATGATCATTTTTTAATCACCCGTTTTTTTTATGAAATCGGATTTCTAAAATCGTTGTCTAACGTCCGTCATAATCCCACTGTGCGTGTTCGACTGAAATACCTATTAGTTTACGAATGTGAACTGGTGAACTGTGTAAATTGAGTCGATCATTTTTGCTAAGAGCAGTGATATTTTGCTAGCCATTTGTGGAGAGTTGCACAACAGAAGCGACATCTTGCGAAAATAAGAATAAGTGTAGCTCGTTCAAAGCTCCCTCGCTTCATTTTTGCAACTAGAGCGACATCTGTCTGAGAAATTTGTACCTACTCTGTTTTTGAATTGCGTGCTGCATACCCACCGGGCTAATATGGCAAAGACGTGCTCAAGCTGCTCCGGTACGATTAGCGGAATTGAGTTTATGGTTTGTCGTGGCATTTGTGGAAAAGAATTTCATCTCAGCTGTGTTAGCATCAGCAATACCGCAGCCCGATCCTTAAAAACACTGTCGAAAAATGTATACTGGATGTGTGATGACTGCGCCGAACTTTTCGAAAATGCACATTTTCGAAACCTTGCTTTTGCCCCACCTCCTCAGCAGACAGAAGTAGCTCAGCTTAGCGAAGCCATTTCAGAACTTCGTTCTGAAATAAAATTGCTGTGCACTAAACCACCTGCCACGCCTGTTCCAGTACTCACGCCTGCTCGTCCTGATTTTCGTCGTGCGCTCAAACGGTTGCGGGCTCCGGATCCTGTTGTTAACGAACCTTGCAAATTGGGTGCAAAGAAATCTTCCGCAGACGTTGTTTCGGTTCCTCTATGCGCCAACGAAACCGAGAAGCTTTTCTGGTTGTACATTTCGCGCATTAAACCAGAAGTAAGCGAAAACAGCGTCATGGAGATGGTAAAAGCGAACCTCGAAGCTGACTCTGCGCAAGTTGTAAAACTGGTACCTAGAGGCACCGACGTGAGCTCCATGAGATTTGTATCATTTAAAGTGGGTCTCGATCCTGAGCTCAAAGATAAGGCCCTCAACCCCGAATCCTGGCCAAACGGTTTGAGTTTTCGCGAGTTCATAAATTACGACTGAAATGGTCAATTTCGTGGACCTTTCTAACGATGACCATGAGCCCCATCTGCCGACGGATTGCGAAACTCATTGGGCCCCTTTACCAAATAACCCATGCTTTTATGCTGACGAAACTGTAGACGGTGAACTGACCAACGGATCCATACCCTCAATCTTAAACTGGACATCGGGACGCACCAATCATGCCAATTGGGAAGTTCTCTACTCTGGCCACCAACGACCGTCTGTTCCTGTAAAAAGTCGTCCCGTTTTCCGGTCAGGTGGTCCAGGGGGAGGCTTCCAATTGCCATGTCATGGCAAGTATTTGTTTTCTTCGAACATTTCGTCTAGTCACCCATCTTTGCCTTCTAGTGATGCATCCGCTACCCATTCCAATGAAAAAGTTTATGCTGATATCAATCCAGTGCTGCAGCGCTCAGTTCACGATTGTTTGCCCAACAGCGATATTTCATCGCCATCTAACTGGATATCGGGACGCACCAATCATGCCAATTGGGAAGTTCTCTACTCTGGCCACCAACGACCGTCTGTTCCTGTAAAAAGTCGTCCCGTTTTTCGGTCAGGTGGTCCAGGGGGAGGCTTCCAATTGCCATGCAACGGCAAGTATTCTTCAGTAATGACCATATCGCCTAGTCACACACCTCTGCTTTCTAGCTCCGCCCAGAGTGTGCCGGACCAACCATCCAGAATCGTGTCTTCGTGCCGCTCTAATCATGGAGCATGGTGCTACTACCAAAACGTCCGTGGTTTACGCACCAAAACTGAAGTGTTGTATTTGGCAACGAATGATTGCAGTTACGATGTGGTCATTTTGACTGAAACTGGGCTGACTGACTCCTTTGATTCGGCTCAGATTTTTGGAAATCAGTACGCTGTTTTTCGCTGTGATCGTAGTCCGCGAAATAGCGTCAAAAAAAGCTTCGGAGGTGTTCTGATTGCAGTGAAACAATGCCACGCCAGCAGTTTTGTCGACACAGAAAATGGAAACGAACTGCAACAAGTTTGTGTTGCTGCCACAATTAATGGTAAAAGATTCCTATTCTGTGCTGTTTATATCCCACCTGATAAGAGCTGCTGTGCCCAGGTAGTCGAGTCCCACGTGGCTTCTATACGTGAATTGTACGCTAAGGCTTCTCGTGATGATTCCGTGCTGGTTTGTGGTGACTATAACCAGCCTCGTTTGATGTGGGAAAAATGCGAAATTGGAGCTCAACTTTTAAACGTAACACCCCTTAGTGCTGCTGCCTCTTGCTTGATCGATGGTACAAATTCGTTGAGTCTGTCTCAGTTTAATGCAGTCAGGAATCACGTTGGAAGGACATTGGATCTAGTTTTTGGTCCGAGTGAGGAAAAGATTGATGTCAGTACAGCTCCTGAAGTATTAGTACCGGATGACTTGTATCATCCTCCGATTGTCTTTGACTTACCAGTTGCTTCAACCGCCAAAGAGACTCCATCAAATTATTCGATCGGTAGCATAAGACCTCTAAATTTCCGGAAGACAAATTTTGCGCTTCTTTCGCAGTATCTAATTAGCATTGATTGGGATGCAGTTTTAAGTAACTCATCGGTTGACAGAATGACTGAAAGGTTTTGAATTTTAATCAGCAACTGGTTGAATGAGCATGTTCCTAGATTCAAGCCACCTGTATCACCTGCTTGGAGCACACCTACACTTCGACAACTACGACGTGAAAAAAATGTTTGTCTGCGTAGACTTCGTAAGAATCGGACAGAAGACTGTCAAGCAAAATTTGGGATAGCTAGCACAGCATACCGTCGACTCAATGCCTCACTCTACAAGCTTCATGTGATGCGTTTACAATCCGGCCTGCGCAGTAACCCTCGAAGTTTCTGGAAGTTTGTAAACTCAAAACGGAAATCAAACGCAATCCCTTCGTCAGTGTTCTTCCATGAGACTGTAGCTAACTCTCCACAAACGTGTTGCGATCTTTTTGCTGAACATTTCCGGTCAGTTTTTTCGGACAATGCTTCTACTGCACGTGAGTGTATCGAAGCCATTAGCAGTGTTCCTATCGATGCAATAGACTTTAACACCTTTGAAGTCAATCAAGAAATTGTCGAAGCTGCTGCAAAAAAACTGAAAAGCTCGTTTGCGCCAGGACCTGACGGAATTCCATCAGCTATTTATTGTCGATGCATCGAAGCAGTATCATCACCTCTGGCTCGAATTTTTAACCGGTCTTTCCAGCAACGGAAATTTCCAGAGATGTGGAAAACTTCGTTTATGTTCCCGATTTTCAAAACTAGCGAACGTCGGAACGTTAAACAATACCGAGGAATCACTAGCTTGTCCGCAGGTTCCAAGCTGTTCGAGATAATAGTTAGTCAAGCCTTACTACAGGCTTCATTGTCATATATTGCTTTGGAACAACATGGGTTTATGCCTGGAAGATCGGTATGTACGAATCTTGTAGAATACACTTCGTTATGTTTGAATCAGCTTGAAAATAAGAAGCAAGTTGATGCCATATACACCGACATCAAGGCTGCATTCGATGCCATTGATCATCAAATTCTTCTTGCTAAGCTTGCTAAGCTTGGCATTCATAATAATATGATTGATTGGCTCAAGTCATTTTTAACTGAAAGGTGCATAAGAATTTAAATTGACGATAGCATCTCCTTGCCTTTTATAAACCGATCTGGCGTCCCTCAGGGTAGTAACTTGGGGCCTTTATTATTTGCATTATTTTTCAACGATTTGATAACCAGTTTAGACGATGGAACGAAAATTGGATATGCTGATGATCTGAAAATATTCGTTTCAATAGAATGCGCTGCGGACTGTGAATACCTTCAATCGTTGTTAGACCACTTTGATGGATGGTGTAGACGTAACAAATTATCTGTTAGTGTCTCAAAGTGTTCTGTGATAACCTTTCACCGGAAAAAATCGCCTATTCTATTTGACTACTACATCGGCAATGAGCATATAAAAAGAGTCTTCGAAGTTAATGATCTTGGTGTTATCCTTGATGATCAGCTTACCTTCAACAATCAACGTTCTTCGGTAATTAATAAGGCCAATCGACAACTCGGCTTCATCTCTAAAATATCGCGAGAATTTAAAGACCCGTATTGCTTGAAGTCACTTTACTGTGCACTCGTCCGATCAATTATTGAGCACGCTGCAATCGTTTGGGCTCCGTATCAGCTCAGCTGGATTTTACGAATCGAACGTGTACAAAAACGGTTTATTAGATTCGCTTTACGCCATTTGCCTTGGAGTCATCCCGAAGATCTGCCCCCTTATTCTCATCGATGCCATCTCTTGGGCCTAGATACTCTTGAACGTCGCCGAAAAACTCAACAGGCCACGTTCGTCGCAAAAATGTTGAACGGAGAGTAAAATCGCCGAACCTGCTAAGGATGATCAGCTTTAGAGCTCCGTCGAGAACGTCACGATCTCATTCGCTGTTGTCGAATCGAACTCATAGAACCTCTTACGGCTACAATGAACCAATCAGCGCAATGATGCGCATATTCCAGGATGCTGAGCACTTACATCAGTTCGGAGAACCATCAAGCCGTTTTGTTCGTCGTTTACACCAATCAAGATTGTTTAATTCTTTGTGATCGTGTACTTATTCATTTAAACACATTTGTTCGATGAATTAATAATAATAAATAATAAATAAATAATAGCTTCCGGGACTGTCAACCAAGAAATTTACTTGAAAGAGTGTTTGAATAAACGTCTGCTGCCTTTCCTTAAGAAACACGGTTTTTCTGTACTGTTTTGGCCGGATTTGGCATCTTGCCATTACGGTAAAAAGGTCATGGAGTGGAACGCCGCCCACAACGTGCAGGTGGTTCCCAAGGACAAGAACCCTCCCAACACGCCAGAGCTCCGCCCAATTGCGAAATACTGGGCTATTGTCAAGCGGAACCTAAAGAAGACCAAAAAAACTGCTAACGACGAGAAATAGTTCAAGACAAAAAGGTGGACAAGGTGACTGTACAAAATCTGACGGCCATTTGGATTTGGAAAAGCAGAAGCCTAACTGATTATATTTCCTGAATTTTATACTAAATAAACTTGAAAAAGAAATTTAATTTGATGTTTCAGATAAACGATTTCTCCGATTTATACGCGTTTTTCCTTGACCAAATTTTGACCGTATCACCCTTTATTTTAAGATTGTGGTAGCTTATGGAGATTTTTTTAATTCCTTATATAATTGCTTTGAAGCCTTCCACATATACACTAAGCTAGCCAGATTGCCCGGTTTCAAACGGGCTTGGTAATTGATACAATTTTTGGAAAAGTCCGGTCCGTCCGAGTTTGTACGGAGAAGCGAGATACAGCGATCAGAAGCTTAGAGCGATAAATCGTCACTCTGGATTTCTAGACAGTTTTTTTTATCAGGGCTTTCAGGAAGCGATTCATGGAATCATTGTGAGTCCCAGGAAATTTTTCAAGCTTCAAGTTTCAACATTCCAATAATTCAAATATACCATATAGACACTCTGGGGTGGATTAGGGTGAGGACTGAGGATTATCAGGAGGGCCTAAAAAATCAGGCAAATCTTTTAAAATCAGGCACATTGGCAACCCTGACCGCCACGAGTTTCTGGATCTGCCTCTCCTTCGATGTCTTCCTAGCAGCGATGCCACACTTACCGATTTTCCGGTATTTATACCGATTTTTGAGCAAAACTTTGACCAAGAATCGGTATATACCGATTACCGATTTTTGACAAAACATACCGATTTCATACCGATATTTAAGATTTTAACTCAATCTTCATTCCACTGTCACATTCCCACTTAATTCAATCTATCCTTGTAAAGGTCCCGTAGAAAGGAAACAAAGTGCGGTAGCTGGCGTAAGTTGATCTGTACAACTTTTAAAGTACCCTGCAAAGATCTCCACGGCTCACTCTCATAATTCGTTCAGTTGTTCGCGTTGTTTTGTTTCTATATTCTGTCAAATGATGCACTATTATAGTGTTCAACCTCAAAGCCAATGGACTCAGCTCAAGGCTGACATTTTACCTTCTGCAACTGCCAGCAGAAGGTGAAAGCTTCTAAAGATCAATCTCAATTCACAATGCTCTTGTCTCCTGAGTTGCTAACTTTTCAAGGGAAAATATACACCGTTGGAATATAATTCTTGTTCAATTTGTCGCCAGATGTGGTATGTCAAGGTTTGAAGTGCAATCAGGTACACGGTTTGTCATATCATCGGTATAATCTTCAATCCTTCTCCATCTTGTTAGCCAAATAAATCTAGCGTAACATTTCAAAAGGGCGAAACTGCCAAATGTAAACAAATCGAGTTAACGGTCATTCCGGATGCACGCGTTTGCACTTTACCTATAAAACGCGGTTTCATCTTAAAATTACTCAAAACTTTTTTTGTAGAGAAATGAATCCAACTTAGATGAAATTTCAGGGACTAGATAAGAGAAAATCGATGTTGAAAAACATGCGAAAAAAATTCGCCTTGTCTCCCGGTGAGACTTGAACCCACATCTTGCGCCTCTCCGGGGCCCATGTATTAACATTCTACTACAGGAGACCAACCTGGCGTATGAATATTATACTGGTTGAGTGTCGATGTCTATCGGAATGAAGGGAATAGTTCTCCCATGTGATCATAATCATTTTTCTTGGTCTATTTCTATTCCCATCATTTCATCTTACGGTAGTTGGAATCAAGTTTGGACATTTTTAAGCACGGCAAGATTTGCATTGCCTTCTCATATCCTGCACGGGTTGTCAGTTATGATGAGAAATGATGCGTTTGCCGTATTTGGATATCCAGCCAATTTCGGTGTTTGGCACCGCCTTATTTCTATTTTTAAATTGCGACCCAGAGATGGGTCTTGACTCAAACATTCAGTCAGCGAAACTTTTTTTGTAGAGAAATGAATCCAACTTAGATGAAATTTCAGGGACTAGATAAGAGAAAATCGATGTTGAAAAACATGCGAAAAAAATTCGCCTTGTCTCCCGGTAGTGTTGCGTGTAGGATGAATGGGCGTAACTTCAAAACCAAAACAAAAACGGCCGATCAATTGGGTGAAACTTGCAGGCGTAACTGAAATCGAAAAAAATAATAGGGCGAAACTCGAAAATCTCTGAAATTACGTGAAAAAAGTTAAAGTTCTTGATAACCATCGATTAATAAGTGAATATAATGCACATTTTTTGATTTTGTTGAACAAAAAGTGGTCGGTTTTATAAATAGTATTTGAATAGGTGTTCCGAATTTTCAAACGCGTTTTTCTCGTTTCGAGCTAAATGCTAGTTTCGCCCTTTTTAAATGTTACGCTAGAAATGATATCACATGTACCTAACTACAGAGATCGCCAGGCCACGCCAGGCAAAATGGGTATTTTCAGTTTTGGAAAAACTATGTGTTTTTTTTTTAATTTTTCTTAGGATCACCTTCTTTTAGAACACGTTTCTCATTTATTTTCGCAAAAAATTGTTGGGTTTTCATATGAATAATGTGTGATTTTTCAAAAAATAAAATTAATTTTCCGTTGCCTGAAAAAAAAATTGAAGCAACAACTCTCACAATCATTTCTTTTTTTAATCGCTAGAACTCATATCTAATAATAAAAGCTTTGAAACCAAATGGTCAGTTTAGCAAAAAAAAAAAACCATCAACCAAACGAAGAACATCAACTTGGGCCCATATTTACCTCGAACATAAAAAAGCCATTGGATTTGTAAGTGCTTACTAAATTAAAAGTTCCTTTAGATTGACCTGGTTCTATTGCCTTATCGAATTTATCAAATTTACATCCCATTTTAGCTAAACATCAATCAAAGAATCAAGTTTTCATTTCATTAATATGCCTAAACCACGTGTAACCTGGAAGTGATCGCCATGCCCTTATTTTCTTATCAAACGGTCACTTTTAAATTAGATTTCCATTCAACTCGAAAGGAATACTAATTTTGGATTCTCTGCTGAATTTTCATTTGTGATTTATACTTTTCGTCAGCAAAAGAAGATAGTTTAAAAAAAATGAATAAGTCGTAACAAACATAAAGTTTTGTTAAAATTTCAAAACCGTCTTTTTATGTAAACCTGCGTTACCTAGAACCAAGATAAAAAAGAAATAATATATGCTAAAACACACTTAGTCAGCTAGTTTAAAAATCAAATTAACATTCATAAGAGTTCTTAGACTTGCTTTTTATTACAAGCTTCCATTTATATTAAAAATACGTTAGGAAGTTGAAAATGAAATTTTCATACCGATTTTTAAGATTTCCATACCATATTTTGGGTTCCAAAGTACCGATAAAAATGTGGCATCACTGCTTCCTAGATTCCATTCAAGCGCCTCTCTGCACGCTCATTTTTATTTAACCATTTATGCCTTTTATTGAACCATTTTACGGTATTTCTAAAAGAAATGCTGAAAATGTTATTTTTCAATCATAATGAATTGTTGAATTTCAACCATTTTGAGAGTTCATGATGAAAATGATGATAATGGTTAAAATTCAATAATATAATGACTGAAAAATAAAGTCGCCATGTTCGAAATCGCAGCAGTGCCTGTTTAATTCGACTCCGCTTTTGATTCGGTTTAGTTAAGTTTACAACTTCCTGCAATTGACGGATTATTTAATTCGTGAGTATTAGTTGAATCGCAGTAAAATGGAAAATGTAGGAATTGAGATTTCATTGAAGTTCGTCCTCAACACCAACTTTCTAACTCCTTTTTCAGGCAGTGCAATTAGTGAAAACTTTGTTCACCCATGCCTTGGAAAGCCGGGAAGAATTGAAAGTCGAAAGAGAAAGTTGCAGAACAAGAATTTAAAATGAGAGGCCTGGTAGAGGGTTTCCCGATTCCCTTGTTCCGGTAGCGCTCTGGAAATCAGTCCGGGAAACAAGATGTGCCAAAACGAAATTTATATGGGATGTCGTCTAATTTCCCTGAACGTATGAGGTCTGAAGTATGCTGGGTGTAAAGTCCTGCCTTCCAAGGCCTACAGCATCACGGACACAATTCCGGCACAATCAGTGGAAACTATCGAGAGGCCCAGAGGAAATCATAAAAAAATTGCTCAACATTTTTGTGACATTAAATGAAATATAATAAAATATCAGAAATTTTGATCATAAATTTTGAAATATATCTAATTGTTTGCGAAAATCTGCCTTCTAATTCATAAAAATATAAAAAGCGTTCCTTTTTTCTGAAAACGGTTATTTTTTAAGCATTATCTTCCTTTTCGAAAACGGATGAAAAATAACCATAATGCAAGTTCTCATTGAAATCTCATTTTCTGAGTTAATGCTGAAAACTCATAAAACGAGTTAACCCAGGAAAACTTCGATTATGGTTATTTTTCAGGCATTAATGGTTTAACATATCCCAGCGTGTGCAAATTTCGTTCTCATCTTTTCGCAACGTGTGCCCAATCCATCTCCACTTACGTTCCCGAATCTCAATTTCTAGCGCTCTTTGATGACATTGACGATGTAGTTCCTCATTTGAGATCCAGTTGCCAGAACCCCAAGCGCGGATGAAATTCCGCAGGCAGCGGTTTACAAAAACTTGCACCAAGTTTCGCACCCGTATATAGATAGCATATAGCAATATAGATTTGACGTTTGAGTAAAAGATTCGAATTTTCGTTCGTGGAAATATCTGATGTGTGCGCCAGATGTTGCGAAGACTCGCAAACACAAATCGAACTTTTCTGCTGCGGGTTCCGATGTCTTTCTTGGTATCAGGCGACCATCAGGCGTTATCCGGCTACCAAGATACTGGAAGCACTCCAATTTCTCAACTTATCGCCTAGTATTATGGATATGAGCTGAAAACATAGGAGTTTAATTCATATGCTCGATAAGGAAAATTTGTGCACAGTTATTTTTCGAAAATTTTGGGTATAGGGCGACATTTTTGTGGAAATTATTCGTTAAATTGTACGAACTAATAAACTGGTTTGGGAAAGATAACGGATACTTTGTAAATTGGAATAGTTTTTCAACTTTTTGATAAGAATACTCTTACAGAAAAGGTTTTTTTTATCCAGTGTAAGGAATATTTTACTTTGTTTAAAACATCATCTTATTTCAAAACATTTTTATAATTTCTTGCGAAACAAAGTTCATACGGTAGTTTTCTTTTGTTTGTTTTTTTTTTTGGTTATTCAGGTTTTTTCAATTTACTAGATCTGTGTATACAAAATAACATTTTCGTCATTTCTTTGGGCCTCTATTATAATTTTTTTTATCTTAAAAAAAAATCATAATTTATTTTTCACTGATCGATTGATGTTATCACATGAAAAAGATAAGATTCCTAACTTATTCCAATTACAATAAAGTTATAATTTTAAATGTTTTGAACGTTAACTATCCTTTGAAATCATTTCAAATGTTTTGAAATTTAAGTTTGGCCTTAAATATCCATTCAGATAAGCTGTTATAAAAATATATTATCAACTTAGATAACAATCAACCACCAAAGCAACAAAACAGAAACCGTTAGCTTTTTTCCGCCAAAATTATCATGGCAAATTTAATACGAAAAAACTGAATTTTTGACACTTTTTGGATTTTTTAACAAGAAAAACAAAATCATGTTTATGATTTTTTTTTCCAGGAATTTACCTCACTGTGGCATTCTTCCCTTTTCCTATATTTCTTGTTGTTAAGTTGTGACGAATGGTTTCCAGGTACGGCACGCATGTCCGGCAATAGAGTGAACAATTAATTTTGACGGAAGTCAAGTCCAGATTTGTTAGGACAGCTATCTGTTACGGTACCTAGGTCCGGCTTTCAAGGGAACAGGTTGTCCTGATGGCAGTCAAGTCCGGATATACAGAATCAGATTGTTCAAACGGCACACAGGTCCGGCTATGTTGGGAAACGAATTCGAATAACGGTGTACATTTCCGGAAATATGGACAACAAGAAATAGATAAGATTTGGTTATTTGTATTAGTTCTTATGTTTCGATCTGTGTATATGTGTGTGTTTTCTTTGTTTTTGTTTGTTATTTTCTTGTTTATTTTCTTGCTTTTTTTTCCTTGTTTTTTTTATTTTTTGTTTTTTTTTTTGTTTTTTTTTGTTGTTTTTTTTTGTTTTTTTTGTTTTTTTTTTGGGAGGGAGGGAGGGCTGTTGGAGTTGGGTGTGGGATTGCGGTTTTTTAATTTGGGATTTCGAAAGGGAAAAGGGCTAGGGGTAATTGAGGGTGCAGGGCTATAATTCTTTGAGGAGACCGGTGTTTCTTAGAAACTTTATGAGTTTCCCCTCTTCAGAGGGACAATTCGACAGCAATTGGCGAATATTATTGGCCAATTGGCATGTTGTTCTTTGAGGGGAGTACATTAAACAATCAATGAGAAGGCGGCGCGGCGTACTGTGGTGACACAGTGGCACGAAGGGCACATCGGTGGGTTATCCTTTTCAAGTAGGTACGCGTGGGTCGATCTTGTATGACCAATTCTGAGTCGAGTTAATGCTACTCTTTCTTGGGGGTTGGGACGGTCAATCTACTTAAGAGTGGTGTTCTTTGCTTCCCCCAGTTTAGCGGTTCGATTATCTACCCAGTTTCTCTCCCAGGCAAGAGTCAGTTGTCTTTTTAAGTGCCTATACGCGTCTTGTTGTGGAATAGAGATGCATAGCGGAGTCTTTTCTGTGCCGTTAAGAGCCAGGCGGTCGGCAGCGACGTTACCGGGGATACCTGCATGGCCAGGTATCCAGACGAGGGTTGCTTTTCTTTTCAAGGCTTCTTCGGAAATATCTGTAATCCAAGGATGTTTTTTCCCCCTGGAAACAGCTTTAAGAACACTCGCTGAGTCAGAGAATATTATAGGTGGGTTAGAAGTCTGAGTGTTTTTAAAGGCATCTAGTAGAGCGAAGGCTTCAGAACTGAAAACCGAGCACTGATGGGGCAGAGCTATAGATCTGTTGTTGATCGTGTCGTGAATACCACAACCCACCTTGCCATCTATGGTCTTAGAACCGTCGGTGTAGATATGAGGACTAGAGTTATATTTTGTTTCAATCAGGTGATGGAAATGTGGCAAAACGGTTAATGAATGTTGTCCAGCTTTGATTTGGTGAGACAGAGAGAAATCTATAGGAGAAATTTTATCGGTCCAATATTTGAAGGCTGTTTTACTTCTTTGAGATATAGCGGGAATAGGTGTGTTAATAAGATCGTGTAGTATTGCACTATTGCGGTTAATCATGGGGGAATTACTATTGCCGCCAATGGAAAGCCATCGTAAGGATTTGCAAGTCAAGTGTTTGGCAATCAGTTAGTTAAATGGAACCTGTCCACTTTCCACCATTAATGAGGTAATTGGGCTGGTACAGAAGGCAATGGAGGTTCTAATGGAGCGGTTGTATAAGGGTTCAAGTTTTTCGTAGAGTAGTGGACCTGCTCGACTTACGAAGCCAATACCATAGAGTGTAGACGGCAGTAGCCATCCATGTAAGAGACGTAAGAGTGAGTCTCGATTTGCCATACTAGGTGATTTGCTTAGGATGCGAAGGATGTTTAATTTGTTAGTGGCATTTTTCCTGATTTGGTCGAGATGAACTCTGAAGGTAAGGCGATCGTCAATCCAAACTCCAAGAAGACGTGTGGAGTGGACTAGTGGGATGATTTGGTAAAACATTTTTACCGGAGGGTGTTTTTGGAGTTTCTTTCTATTAGGACCAAAGTGGAGGAGTTTGGATTTGTCAGGGGAAAAAAGAAATCCGACTGACGGTGCCCAATTTGCTACTGTGTCTAAAGCTGATTGCAATCTCTTACGAGTAAGACGGGCAAAAGGAGACGTTGATATCAGAAGGATATCATCCGCGTAGACTAGAATTTTGATGTTATAAGGAATGACTTGGAATATGGAATTAATGGCAATAAGAAAGAGGGTTGGAGAGATCACAGATCCCTGTGGGACACCTGAGAAGACAAGCCTCGGGTTGGAATAGGTAGCAATGACGATGACCTGGATCGTGCGGTTCGATAGAAAACTTTGGATGTACTTGTACATGCGACCATCAATGTTCCATTCTCGTAAGGTCCTTAAAATTGTTTCTCTATTAACACGATCGAACGCTTTAGAAAGGTCCAGGGACAAAAGGTCGATATGTTGATGTTGGTTTAGTGAATCGCCAAGAATGTTTTCCAGAAGGCAGAGATAGTCGTCTGTGGAACGGCCGGCGCGAAAAGCGTACTGCCGATCGTCCAGAAAGTTATTTTGGGCAAGGATTGTGTTTAGGCGGTGATTGACCATCCTTTCCATGATTTTTCCCGCGCAGTCCAGAAGAGTGATTGGGCGGTAACTGTCGAGGTCACATGGGTCTTTTTGTGGTTTTGGAATAGGGACGACCAACCCTTTTTTCCATTGATCAGGAATATGACCTTCATTCCAGATATTATTTATTAGATCTAGGAAAGTCGTTGTGACATGGAGTGATAGGTGTTTGAAAAAGGGGTATCCAATGTCATCGGGTCCGGCAGACAGTCCCTTAACTTTACGTAGAGCTGAATTAAGTTCTTCGAGGCTGAAGTCGGAGTTGTAGATGTTATTGTACGGGGTAGATAGGATAGCAGAGTGAAATGGATCAACGGGTGGAATGGGTTGTTGATTGGGAGTTGTTGGACTATTGTTGCTGAGGGTAGAAGTAGTGGAGGTAAAGTGATGGCAAAATGCGTCGGCTAGTGATGATGGATCATTGGTATATTGTCTGTTTAAAAGGAGGTGAAATTGGTTTTTTCTAGGCTCTCCATTTAGAACTTTAATTTTGTTCCAAAGGACTTTAGAGGGTGTATTGGGATGGATTTCCTCGGTGAATGTTTGCCAAGCGTTTGTCTTAGCAGTGCGGACTGCTGCTCTGGCGGATGATCTTGCGTTTTTTAAGGCTTCGAGGGCGTTTGGTTTTCGAGGGTCATCGTTGGGAATTCGTCTCAATGTTCGAAGGGCTTTTGTTCTTAATTTTAACACTTCACGGACTTCAGGGCCCCACCAAGGGACAGCGGTTTTACCAGGTGTACTATTAGTTCGGGGGATATATTTAGTACCGGCTTCGAAAAGAATCGTGTTGAAAGAATTGATGTTGTTTGGGACGGAGAGTGAGAGAAGTTGATCGACGTGATCCTGATAGCCAAGCCAGTCGGCTTCTTGATATCGCCATCGGGGTCTGGTGGCAACTAGAGGGGTTGGATGTTCTAATTTCAACAATATTGGAAGGTGATCACTACCTCCACTCCACTGTCGTCCAAGATGTTCCAGCGAAGTTTAGGTGCGAGTGACCAAGAGGAGATGCTAAGGTCAAGAGCAGAAGTGTTACCTGAGCTTGGACATATGCGTGTGTGGGAGCTGTTGTTCAGAATAGTTAGGTTCTGTGCTATGACGAAATCCCCAAGAAAACGACCACGACGGTCAGTTGTTGAAGTCATTCAGTGGAATGAGCGTTGAAGTCTCCTAATAATAATATGGGGGGTAGAATTCGACGAATGAGATCTTCCAAATTTTTGGTAAACTCTTGGAAAAGGAGTGATGGTGAAGCGTAAAGGGAAACCACTGAAATGTTTATTGGGGCATGCAGGCGAATGCAGGTAGCGTTGACGTTGGATTGGGTAGGAATTGATGAGAAAGGAAAACCGTTTTTGATACCGAGGCCAACGCCTCTACTATAGGGATTGAGAGGATCTTTGTGGGAGATGAGCTGATATCCTTTGATGGCATTTCGGTTGATGGATGTGTCTGGGACAAGAGTTTCTTGCAATGCTAAGATAATCGGAGAGAATTTGGCAACAAGGATTTGAATTTCAGATAAACGTGATTTAAAACCTAAAATGTTCCACTGTATTGCTAAGTTGGTAGTGGCTTTAAGCGTAGGAATGTTGGGAGCCATTGCGAAAAGAAGGAGAAGAGAAGAGTGTCCTAGTATCTAGTTTGTAGGGGGTAGTGGAAATAGAAGAAATAAATCAACTTACCGACGGTTGGCCATGTTGGTTGATTGGTTACCGTACCTGGGGATCTCTAAATCAGAGTCGGATTGATTAGATGGTCTCCTGTTTTTGGTTGTCCTCACTGGAGAGATGTTTTCGGGGGACTCGGTACCTCGGCCACGCTTCGGGGTAGAGCAGAGCGGTTGGGATGTGTCGGCAGTGTCCATGGATGCTTCACTGTTGGAATCGTCGCTTGGAAAGTTCTTTTTGCTTTCAATTTCCTGGATTTTTGTTTGCAGTTCGATGTTTTGTTGGATTAGATCGGTGATCTGTTTTTCGAGCTCCATAATTTTCCGGTTGTGATCGTTGGAAGTAGTGTTATCATTGATAAGGCGTTGTTGCACCTTGGATTGAGTGACGATGTTGAATTGAGACCGGAATACCTTGACGGCTTCGAAGTGGCTGATACCCATGTCCACACGTATGCGAGTCACACTCTGTTCTTGTTGGTATGCAGGACAGGAACGATTGTTTGTGAGCTGATTACCTCGGCAGTTGATGCACTGTGGCTGGTTTGGGCAGTTCGGATGGATTGTAGCTTCTCCGCAGTTTTGGCAGATAGAAGGGTTTGGGCATTTGGCATTGGTATGGCCAAAACTTCCGCACAGGAAGCATTGCATTGGGCGTGGGTAATAAGGCCGTTTGGGGACACGCAAGTAACCAAACCAGACATATGTTGGGGGAACGGTGCCTTTGAATGTGAGCACCATTGTGTTGGTGGGAACGGTTTTCTCGTTGTCTTTCCTGGTGAATCTGTAGACTTTGACGACTTGTTGTTCTTGCAGGGCTTGGCAGATGTCGGATTCATCGAGTTCAGCTACTTCTCGGCACGAAACAACGCACTGGCAGGTATTTTTGGTGGGATGGGGCTCAACTGAGACCGGAGTGTCATCGATAAGTTTCTTCAGTTGAAGAAGTTTATCGAATTGTTGTTGGCTTCGTACTTTCAGCAAAACTGTTTTTCCTCCATCGGTTGGGCTGGCACCATCGATGCAATCGGCAATCTGGTCAATCGATTTAACGATGATAAAGGGGTTTTGGGGCAGCTTGGAGTTGTCGGCAGCTTTTAGAACAAGGAAGCGAACCTCACCATGGACGTCGTTTGGATCCATCCATCTGGGAAGGGTCCTCGAGTTCCTGTTAGAAGGACCGGGAACGGGCCCCCAGGGCGGAATAGATTCCGCCATGAAGACCGAAAACTAAATTTCGGCAGCAGCACCAGCAGGAAACAACAAAACAACACTTTGTTTAAGACAACTATACTGAGCGCGAACTATTCGTGAGAAAACACGTAGGAGAGCGAATATGTAGAGACCAATCCAAAAACACGTCTGAACGTGACGACGTTTCACTGTCATGTTTACGAGGATATGTTGACCTCTAATATTCTGGGAACAGAAATGGCTTTAACTGCTGTTAAAATCTTAGCTAAGGTTGCACCTATGGAAGGGCTCGATGTTTGACACTCGACCATTTCTTCCAGATGTTGACAATTCCAAGCTCAAATGAATCAGGTGATGTTTGGGAGACTATCGGGTTCGCTTCTTCAGAGAATTCGTATTTTATTCAGGTGGCTCAGTATCAAACCTTCCTCTTAAACTACCATAAAATCTTCGATATTCCTTTTTTTCTTCCAAAACTTCACAAATTTTCAATATTTTGAATTGCAATTTTCACTGTCAGAAAAAAACACGTCCTATGATAATTTAGACAAAACTTGCTCAAGAAAAAATGTTATTGAACGCAAATGAGAAAAATTTGGAGAGGAAGGTGTGTGGATCAAGCTCAAAATGATGAACGGAGCTCATATTGATGCTGTCTATCGCTGTACCTTACCATCGCTGTTATGCATTGCTGCTCTAACAGGGCTCGCCTGAACCTAGGCATCGATTAGATGATGGTAATTCACTTTGGCGTTATGTGGTTTCCACAGAATGAACTCCATTTGTACTCTATTTGTAGCTTAAAACTGGAGTCCAAATGAACAGTGTGCTTTTGAAGTCCAAGCAACAGGTTCTGTCTTTCTTAGCTCGACTGGCCTGAAACGTCCAAATATTTATCCTAGTTCTAAGGTGATTGACCCCGTACTAAGTGTGGCGAGACTGAAGGTCACTGACGAGACAAATTCTGAATTGAATTAATCTGGGTGGAAAGAAATTTGGGCAACCGAAACGGATCGGACTTTTCGCAAATCTGTGTCAAATAACCGAGCTATCTGGCAAGCTTAGTGTATATGCGAAAGGCTTCAAACCGTTCCGTAGCGGTTCAGTACAACAGAGGAAGCAATTTATTTTTATTTACATAGTATTCCGTCTCACGAAATAACTTGACGAACATAATTCCTAAAATTCACTCGGTCCATGGCAACCGTTCTCCAATTTCTCGGGCACCCCACGTTCGCCAGATCACGCTCCACTTGGTCTAACCACCTTGCTCGTTGCGCCCCCGCTCGTCTTGTTCCTACCGAATTCGTAGCGAACACCTGTTTTGCAGGACAGTGGTCCGGCATTCTCGCAACATGTTCCGCCCAGCGTATCCGGCCAGCTTTCACCACCTTCTGGATACTGGGTTCGCCGTAGAGTGGCGCGAGCTCGTGGTTCATCCTTCGCCTCCACACTCCGTTCTCCTGTACGCCGCCAAAGATGGTTCTTAACACTCGTCGCTCAAATACTCCGAGTGTACGCAGGTCCTCCTCGAGCAATATCCATGTCTCGTGCCCGTAGAGAACAACCGGTCTATTGAGCGTCATATACAGGTTACACTTCGTGCGAGGGCTAAGTCTTCTCGACCGCAGTTGCTTGTGGAGTCCATAGTAGGCACGACTTCCGCTGATAATTCGCCTCCGGATCTCACGGCTGGTGTCATTGTCTGCGGTCACCAGTGAGCCGAGATAGACAAAGTCTTCGACTATCTCCAACTCATCGCCGTCGATCGTGACCTTGATGTTACTGGACAAGCGGGTTCGGTCGGTCTCGGATCCGCAGGCCAGCATATACTTCGTCTTGGACGTATTAATCATCAACCCAATCCTTCCTGCTTCGCGTTTCAGTTTGCGGTAGATCTCCTCCACCGCCGCAGATGATCTGCCGACTATATCAATGTCATCGGCAAAGCAGATAAGTTGACTGGATCTGTTGAAAATCGTGCCCCGCATTTCGCCCACCGCTCGTCGAATAACACCTTCTAGCGCCACGTTGAACATCATGCAGGATAGACCATCACCTTGTCGAAGCCCCCTGCGCGATTCGAATGAACTCGACAATTCATTCGAAATCCGCACACAGCACTGCGTTCCATCCATCGTCGCCTTGATCAGTCTAATCAGCTTCCCGAAAAAGCCGTTCTCGTCCATGATTTTCCATAGCTCGTTACGGTCGATCGTGTCGTATGCGGCTTTGAAGTCGATGAATAGATGGTGCGTAGGGACTTGGTGTTCACGGCATTTTTGGAGGATTTGCCGTAATGTGAATAACTGGTCCGTCGTAGACCGTCCCTCCATGAAGCCGGCCTGATGACTTCCCACGAATCTGTTTGCTTGCGGCGTTAGGCGGCGGAGTAGGATTCGGGACAACACTTTATAGGCGGCATTGAGGACAGTGATCGCTCGGTAGTTCTCACAGTCCAATTTGTCGCCCTTCTTGTAGATGGGGCATATTACCCCCTCCTTCCACTCCTCCGGTAGCTGTTCTATGTCCCAGATCCGCACTATCAACCGGTGTAGACAATGGGCCAACTTGTCCGGGCCCATTTTGATGAGTTCAGCTGCGATGCCATCCTTCCCAGCCGACTTGTTTCTATTCAAATGGCGAATGGCTTCCTTAACTTCAGAGGAAGCAATTATAGTAGGAATTAGAATGAGAAATTCTCCATAACATACAACAATCTTAAAATAGTAGTCTGATAAGATGATGATAAGAATTTCCCTAGAAGCAAAAAAACGTCTGACGGCAAAGGTCGTATATATATTTATCAGGTATCAGTGCAAGCAATCGATTCAGCATACCCCCGAATCACTATAAAGTGGTCGAACTGAACAGTCACAAAGATAAGAGCTTAAATAAGTCATTTACGATCAGGTGTGCTATCGGAACCCCAATCGAAAAGCAGTTGTTGATGGTTTCGAGGGCGTGACGACGAAGACGGTGACTTTGAAATTGCCTTCGATGCGTTCTGTCGAATTAGCCTTCCGTAAAACAGCGCGGGTTATTCATCAGTTAGCAGTTGCCCATGATTAGTGTGTGTCCAGCTTTTGGAACGATACGAACTTAAATTTTACCGCATCTTAATGGAGCAATCGGGAGAGATAATCCCGTTACGATACACCAGGGAGGAGCAGTTGGAGAGAAAACGTATCCAGGAGATCTTCAACAGATATGATCGTGATGGCAACGGACACATTTGCATCAACGAGCTGAAGACAATGATTAAGAGCGGTGTAAGTGATGATCTGCCGAAAGGTTTTGTGAAACGATTGATGAAAACATCCGACATCAACAACGATGGACAGCTGGATTTCGAAGAATTTTTTCAAATGTCTCACGAGCACCAGTACCTGTTTAAGAATCTCTGTGTTCGATACTGTCGATTGGTTGTGCCCGGTAGGAGTCCCGATGAACCGGATGCAGAGTATGAGCGAAGTATGTCCTTCTGGCCTCCTCCCTTGACGATGTTGGTGTTTTCGGTGGTACAAGTCATAAGTTTTATTGTGGACATTATTTACACGGACGACGGTCAGATGGGAATGAGCACAAATGGACCAATTGCTACCATTTTCATCTACAATCCTCAAGTTAGGCAACAGGCTTGGCGCTTTGCCACCTACATGTTTGTCCACATTGGACTGAAGCATATTACCATGAATTTGTTGGTGCAGATCTTTCTTGGAGTAGCTCTGGAGCTGGTGCACTGTTGGTGGCGAGTTGCTCTGGTGTATCTTGCTGGAGTCCTTGCCGGTTCGATGGGGACTTCCATTTTTCAACCAAGGGTGTTTCTGGCCGGAGCCTCTGGTGGAGTCTATGCTCTCTTAGCTGCTCATTTATCTACAATTGTCCTAAACTGGAAGCAAATGGAGCACGCCATCGTGCAACTGTTTGTGATTTTGGTGTTTTGTGTGATCGATGTGGGTTCATCAGTCTACAACAGTATCAACGATCCATTCGACAGAGTTGGATACATAGCTCATGCCAGTGGTGCCTTGGCTGGTTTTCTGGTAGGCATCGGAGTGCTTCGAAATCTTCAAGTAGACCCATGGGAGCGAAAATTGTGGTGGATCGCGGTGACGGTTTACTCGTGTTTGATGGTGGCTGGAATTCTGTATCATGTATTTGCTCCTCATAATTTTTTGATGTGAAAGATACGTTTTTTGATAAAAATTATTTGCCTTATTATCAGAATACTTATTTGAAGCGCACAGATACTGTTGAATAAATGTATTCAATCTAATAAAGACGTTTTTCTTAAGATGACACTCTTGTTATTGTGTAGCAATTTTTTTTTTGTTCAGAACTATTTTATGTGGCCAAAGTTCGGTCTTATCAGGTCATGATAACATTCTTTATATATATGTCATCAAACGTTTCGAATTGTTTTAATTCTTTATCAGGGAACTTAAATTAAATACAGAAGCATAAAACATATTTTCTCATTATCAATATTCAATACATAAGTTACTTATTCGGACATTCGTGTTATTGTCCAAAGCAGATACGCTCCTAAAGTGTTCATCAATCGTCGGCATTCTGTCTATAAATTTCTAATTTGAATTCTTATTTCTTATCAGTACTAAGGAGGAAAGCTGGCATTCCAGAGTAAAACAGAACTTGCCCGGAATGTGTCTTGTGTTCTCCCGTGTTAGGCCATCAAACTCCGCTCAGTACCAAAATTTCAAGCTTGAAAATTATGCAAATTGTTAAGTCAAAGTAGAATTGAAAATAACTCTTTTTTTATGTTTACATCTCTTAAATTACCACAGACCGTTTTGTGAGTAACGGACAATTTAAAGCGTATGGATTTCTGATATTACTCCAACGTTTACAATAGATCGCCCCTCGTTACGGGAAAAATATGTTCCCCGCTCTATGATGTATTTACTCTCACACTCGCACAGCCAGTTAGCCCGCGCCGAGCGCAAAGAGGTAGCGGTTTCAGGAAGTAACATCCGCGTTCAGCAGCGAGCGATTCGATCGGTTCTGGACGAATACAATCCGGCAACCGGAGATTTCCAGCTAGTAGCAAAGGCGGATTTTACATTGGCGATCCTGCCAGGAGCTGGAACAAAGCTAGTCTCGTTTAATTTGTTCGTATTCATAAGAAGGAAATCTCCGGTTGCTTTGAAAAGGAAAATGGCGCCTATATCTATAAATTTGTCCGAAGTGTCCCATAATTAGTGAGCCAACAATGGAAATCGCATGGTAGGTCAGGTCAGTATGTTTAAATCGGTGAGTGACGGAAATTATTCCTTTGGAAACGTTTGCCAGCTAGAGATTTCGAACAAAATACGGCGTAAGCTCTTAGATTCTAAAGGACGCGGTTAATTTTGTTCTGGCGGAAGCGCTAGCTTTAAGTCGACACGAATCAGATGAAAATTGCCAGCTTTAGTTGTTTTATAGGCAGAAACCCTCGTACTTTTGAGTTTGGCAAACTAAGTCGGAAACGTCAGCTACAAAACAGGCGAAAACGCCAGCTTTTATTAAGGCGGAAACGCCAGCTTGAGAACAGGCGGAAACGCCAGCTTAAGAACAGGCGGAAACGCCAGCTTTATTTAAGGCGGAAACGCCAGCTTGAACTGAGGCGGAAACGCCAGCTTTTATTAAGGCGGAAACGCCAGCTTTTATTAAGGCGGAAACGCCAGCTTTTATTAAGGCGGAAACGCCAGCTTGAACTGAGGCGGAAACGCCAGCTTAAGAACAGGCGGAAACGCCAGCTTTTATTAAGGCGGAAACGCCAGCTTGAACTGAGGCGGAAACGCCAGCTTAAGAACAGGCGGAAACGCCAGCTTTATTTAAGGCGGAAACGCCAGCTTGAACTGAGGCGGAAACGCCAGCTTGAACTGAGGCGGAAACGCCAGCTTTTATTAAGGCGGAAACGCCAGCTTTTATTAAGGCGGAAACGCCAGCTTTTATTAAGGCGGAAACGCCAGCTTGAACTGAGGCGGAAACGCCAGCTTGAACTTAGGCGGAAACGCCAGCTTGAACTTAGGCGGAAACGCCAGCTTTTATCAAGGCAAAAGAAAAGCCAGCCATAAATCAGTCAGAGGCGTATCATGTGAAGCGTAAACTTTGCCGCAGACGGAAACTAGAAATTTCATATAAACCGACCGAAAACGCTGTATTTATCTAAGGCGAGAACGCCAGCTTTTTCTTATGCTAAATCTCAGTTTTAACTCAGGCAGAGCTCAACGATTTCTCGTGGATGAAGCGCCCCCTTGTGAATCTTTTCCATACGGCAAATGAGCCAGCTTAATCGACCTAAACTTTAAAGCATTTTGGACGACAGCCAAACGCAGAATCGTTTTCGGCAGAAATTATAACAAGTAGCGATATAACTAAAACAAAATAAATAAAAGCTCACATCTCGAAAGGAAAGAAAATGCGTAGTATAAGATACATAAGATACGTACATTAGGATTGATTTAAAAGTTAGACTATTTGGAAAGGACCAACGCATAATTTCGTTAATTTCGACTTGCCGACTGAAAGTTTATCATTGACACACCGTTAAATTTTAAGCTTATAAGCTTTGAGGGATACAACTAGAAGAATATAGAAGGTAGAAGAAAACCAGGCTTATTTTTATAGATCTTACGACAATGCTATGTATGGACCTTGCAGCCTCAGCTAGTTAGCTTAGAGGGTCGATTAACATCCTTACACCAGGGAATCCTTCACATATCTTTTCGTCGAACAGAAAGAGCAAGCGCTTGCTCAAAACTTATCCATACCGATGCAACACTCTTTCAATTCATACAAAGGATTAAAGTGGATTAAATACATCACACTTGATACGCACAAACTTCCTCAAGATAGCACCGCTAGATTGCTGTCATGTTTCTAGCTCATGAGTTCGACATATTTCCGTTGATGGACACGCATTTGAGAAGCTTAGCTTGTTTGTTTTTGTTCAATGTTTATGATGACGATAGTTAAGTATTTTTATACGGTATGAAATCCGGAAGTTTGTTGAATCGTACCACCATATTACTTTAAACTCCGATTCAGGAAGGTACTCGAAACCAAGACTGACTTCATTAGAAGTTTTTCAACATGCGTTGCACGATGTAAGGCAACTTCAATAAGAGAGTTCTAAATAACCTTTTAGGATTAAATCTTGTCGCGGTTTACACATTTTTAATTAACAACTGACACCTTACTTACAGCCAGCGAACGGCTCGAGAGTTGCCTGAGGCACTGGATGCACTCGTCAGAGGGATCAAAGAGCATATGCTTACACTGTAGTAATAACTTACACCTAGAACCATTCATTTATCGAGAGCATAACAACTATTCATAGTTAAATTAATATGGTAAAAAAAATATTACACACTTTTAATAGGAGATCTATCGAATAGGTCATGAATTGATCATACTAAAAGCCCGAAAATTTCAACGCCTTGAGGAAAGTGATCAATCTCAACTTAAATACACTAGAAAACATTATACGCCCAGAGGATCGAAAATTTCGTAAGGAAATTTCTAAGACTCCATTTTCTGCTGTCTCCGTGCCGTCCACTTGCTGCATTGCAGAGCTAGTTCAAAACGCCGAAAATTAACGAGATGTTCGGCTACGAAGCTAAGCCGGCCCATTTGGAAGAGTGGCTCAAACTGGCTGACCAGGTCGATGAGATTTAAAGATTTGCGTTCGAATGCGCATACCACTATCGTTCGGAACTTGATTAGTTTCCGTCTGATTTGAACTAGGGTTCACTGACACACGATGTAGCTGCTACTCTGGAAGTATTACTAGAACATCTTTATATGAGATTTGGTCATGTTCTGCGATTTAATGCACTTTTCAGCTGCCTCGGGGAACGTTGCGTCGGAATTTTTGGAACCAGTCGCTGGAGGTGTTTGTTTAATTCATCAAACTGCTGCATTTTTGCGATATAGGAAACGAGAAGCTCTTTCGTTGATTGTTCGCAAAACCAGGCCCGGCCGGAAGTGCCAATTTAAGCCAGAGCACTGATCTGAACTACGAAAATCCAGCGGAGGCGAAACCGAATCACCGTTTGAATTGTTTGGAGTGATTTGTTTACATTTGAACACGCAAAGTCAACGAATCTCAATTTATGGTTTTCGATTATCCCTACATACACGGTGACAAGTTGGAAATCAGATTTGGCTAAGAAACTAAACAAAGTTGAAATTATGAACCTGAAATTGTTTTTACGAATAAATACTGAATTCGAATAAAATTCTGAATTAAATTATTCTGAAAAATAATAATTCGATGTGTATGCTCAAATAAAATATTCGTGGTCAAATAACGAAATGTATACATTTAAAATGTTATGACCATTGTTGAAATTAAAGGAAGATGAATGATTCAGATCTTGAGTTCGGGTTTTATTCCATGTAAAGTTAAAAAAAAAACACGGTAAAATAATTATGACTTCTTTGTGAGAAAGCTAAATGATTATGTTTACCGAAGATTAGAACGAATTTTACTACTTTTGAATAGATATATTTCACACACTGGTATTTTAAGCAAAAAAGGAGGATTATCTAAGACATGTCCTTAAAAAAAAAACATGCATTTTTTTTTTCTAAGTAAGAAAAACTTAAACAATTGAAAAAAATAATTATGTTAACTGTTTTCAATTTTTTTTTTCTACGGAGAAGAAGGGGAATGTGAGTAACGGACAATTTAAAGCGTATGGATTTCTGATATTACTCCAACGTTTACAATAGATCGCCCCTCGTTACGGGAAAAATATGTTCCCCGCTCTATGATGTATTTACTCTCACACTCGCACAGCCAGTTAGCCCGCGCCGAGCGCAAAGAGGTAGCGGTTTCAGGAAGTAACATCCGCGTTCAGCAGCGAGCGATTCGATCGGTTCTGGACGAATACAATCCGGCAACCGGAGATTTCCAGCTAGTAGCAAAGGCGGATTTTACACGTTTCTTTACTATTAACTGAAAAATCGCACATCTCTTCCTGGAGATCCAGTAAACAATCAAGATCCTGGTAATTCATTCCAGATTCAGTGGAAATAAGCCGAAACGACTATACAAAAGAGCAAGATTACCCGTCATCCGCAGCCGGGCGCCAGTTTGTGTTTGTGTGTGTGTCTCCTCTTTTGTGGTTGTGTTTTATGCTTAGATTCTGATTGTTGGTTCTGCGTCACCGGAGCTGAACGGCTGCGACCTCCCGGAAAGATGTAATCTTGACAGATCATTTCCCAGCGCGCAAAGGGACCCCGATACGCAAATGAGTGAGTGAGCGCACAAATGCACAAGACACATCACAGTTTTGACTCCCTCCGAACCAACATCCAGTCAGCCAGCCGGTATCCAAAACGGGCGAACAAACTGAATTCTGCTTCCCAACTTCCAGAATCAGCCATCCTGTAGCTGTGTTTGTGCATATGTGACTGTATTTGTGTGTATGTTTACAAAACTCATCAAAACCTTTCCACAACACATATCATTTTGACTGTCTGTCAACATTTCCCCCAGATTTTCTGTTAAGAGGGAAACAGCGTGTCGGAGCAAATTTTGTAATATCCAAAATTACTCTTGCTTTGCTTATTTTTGACATCGGGATCTGCACACTGAGTAAAATATTTTATTGCAATTTTGTTAAACTAATCGTTTGATTATTGCCTACGAGAGTATGTCAAGATGAGGAATAAAACTCATTGATTGAATCAAACAAAGTATAAAAATCATGAGAACTTTCCGCATTTTTACAAGCCAATCCACTCCAACTGTGCGGGCAAGTTTATGGGAACCTCACTCGAGAACCTTGCGTTTATATATCGGAACCCATCGGCGACGACTTGAGGCAAATCTCCTTAATTATAAACTTTATCCAATCAAACTTTCTGTGCCGAGAGTAGAAGAGAAGTACAACAACTGCCGGGGCCCTCGAGAGCTTGACGAAGCAACAAGCTGAAGCGCCCGTTCAATGCAGAGTTTACGAGCGAGCTTGTTCCACCAATATTGTTGGGTCCATCAAAAGTTTAGCAAAATATATCCCGAGCACTGCCATCGGTGCCGGGATATGGGCATTCAACAAAACCCGGATTGAGAACCCTTTAGCTATGGAAATGTGTATGTAGCTGCAACTTGATTAGCCACGGTTATTGGAAACTTCCGATAGCCGGGAAGATGGGAAACGGAATCGTTCTAATTCTACGTAATGTTTTTAATGGGGTGTATCTAGGAGGTCAATCCAAAAATCAGAAAAGTTCAGCTCTAGAAAAAAGGTTTTATTACTGATTATTTTCACGACAAGCAACCAACTCCAGGATGACGCATAGTCACCGCATTTTGAAACCAATTTTCACAACCGTACAACAGCATTTTTTTTATTTATTGCAAAAAATCTTGCGTTTAAAAACTCAAAATCCAGTACAAAGTTGATTTCAGGTGTTAAAAAATCTGAAAAATTGCTAAAAGACAAAGAGTTTGAAAAATAGCTCTTTGAATATTCGTCAAAATTTCTTCTTGAGAATCTAAAGATGTACAAATGTAATGTTTCAAATTTCGTCAAATTTCCTATCTACTTTTTAAAACGAGTCTACTGTTAACAAAATAAATTGGACGGTCCAATGATTTAAAATAAAATTTCTACACCACTATTTTACCAATTTTTTGGTCGTGATCCTAAAAAACCCCACATAAATATTCTTGTGCGCAGTGTATACCTTCTAGCTTAAGTTTTCTTAGACACTAAGTAAGAAAAAAAAATTTTTTTTTTGAGTTTTTCTTAGCTGATCTACAATCTTTTTCCGAAGCATGTTTTTCCATTTTTTTTTCTAACATTTCAAATAACGGCCCAAAGTGAAGTACTGTAGCTGTTTATTGTCTGATAAGTATATGTGAACATATTTTACTTACAATACGAGGTTTCTAAGAATATAAATATCATACAAATTGGGTGAGAAACAAGAGATATGTAGTGATCAAATTGACCCTCCAGGAACTCTAACGGGTGATAATTTTTGAGGCGGATGAGGGTCGATTAGGGATGCAAATCCAGCGGGTGGAGGGATTGATCATCGCGTCGCAGCATTCAAAAATCAACCGAATGGTTGAAGCAAAATACCGAGAGTATGACTATTAATAACACTAGTTTACAGCATTTTTGAACTCAGTAAACTGAAGGTCATTTCCAATGTAAAATCGGGCGCTGAATCCGAAAATGAAATTTAAAAAAATCTCAGTAGAACCGTTTTTGAGTTATGCTCCAAATATGAAATTTCGAAAAAAATAAAAAAGTTCTTGTACTTAGATTGAAATATCTCGGACGGCATAACAGTAATTTGAAATCCCTCTTTTGCATTTTGAAGGTGAATAAGTTATCTATCGATCATCTGAACACTGTTTTTGCGTTTGACCAACAGTTTTGTTGATATTAGTGACTTTATGAGAAAGAAAATGATAAAAAACGCATTTTTTTAGAGAAAATTTTGTTTCTACGAAAGTTTTAAACTCGATGGTAGCATTTAAAAAATCTGATTTTCTTTTGCGCTTGAATGCCAATTTAAAACAAAGATTTCAAGTGGTTATTTATCAAAATCGGTTGAAAATTGAAGAAGTAATGGCTTCTTTACCATAACTGAAATTTTTGGAGTTTTTAATAATTTAACGAACCGCAGCACACTTATCATAGTATAGGAAGAATGGAACATGATAAATCGCACTCACTCTAAGTCAAAATTATTTATTAGCTTACCAGAAGGTCACATGCCAAGTTTCAGAGAGATCTGACCATAGGGAGGGGTTGCTTAAGTTTTAAACGTAAATAAAATTTTGAGGTGTTTTGCCCGGAAGGAACGAAAAACACTGGTTTTCATCAATAACTTTTTTCATCACTAGCTGATTGTTTTTTATGGTTGATTTTCTTAAAGCCTAAGTTGAGACAAATATTTCACCGGAAGACTGTAACTCGATTGGATTAGAAACAGAAAAGTTATTGCGGTTCAAAGATTGTATTTTGGTCGGAAATTGTCGTATAAAACGCAATGCGTAAAAAGTACTCATTGCGTATTGGACAAAATTTGCGGCCTTTGAACCGCAATAACTTTTCTGTTTCTAATCCAATCGAGTTACAGTCTTCGGGTAAAATATTTGTCTCAACTTAGGCTTTAAGAAAATCAACCATAAAAAACAATCAGCTAATGATGAAAAAAGCTATTGATGAAAAACCAGTATTTTTCTTTCCTTCCGGGCAAAATACCTCAAAATTCTATTCACGTTTCAGATTTAAGCAACCCCTCCCTATGGTCAGATCTTTCTGAAACTTGGCATGTGACCTTCTGGTAAGCTAATAAATAATTTTGACTTAGAGCGAGTGAGATTTATCATGTTCCATTCTTCCTATACTATGATATATGTACTGCGGTTCGTTAAATTTTTAAAAACTCCAAAAATTTCAGTTATGGTAAAGTAGCCATAACTTCTTCAATTTTCAACCGATTTTGATAAATAACCACTTGAAATCTTTGTTTTAAATTGACATTCAAATGCAAAAGAAAATCAGATTTTTTAAATGCTACCATCGAGTCTAAAACTTTCGTTGAAACAAAATTGTCTCTAAAAAAATGTGTTTTTTATAATTTTTTTTCTCATAAAGTCACTAATATCAACAATACTGTTGGTCAAACGCAAAAGCAGTGTTCAGATGATCGATAGATAACTTATTCATCTTCAATATACAAAAGAGGGATTTCAAATTACTGTTATGCCGTCCGAGATATTTTAATCTAAGTACAAGAACTTTTTGGAGCATAACTCAAAAACGGTTCTACTGAGATTTTTTTGAATTTCATTTTCGGATTCAGCGCCCGATTTTACATTAAAAATTTTGGTCAGTTTATCAAGTTCACGATTTTTTTAAAATTTTGTAAACTAGTGTAACCAGGAGATCCACCTGAACAACGAAATTACCGCTGAAATCAGCAGCGTTATTGTGACACTAGAGCAGCTTATTTTGTGTAAATTTTCAAAACGAACTGAAAAATAGCACCTCAATCTTTTTTCAAACAAAATATCGGGCAAATAAACACAAATATCAGGACAAGCAGAAAATGCTTATTAATACACCATTTATCTTATGTCACCATAATTGTGTTTTTCATATGGTGTTATTTTCATCAAAATAAATTCCTTATTCCAATGTTAATATCAAAAGGAACTCAGTCTCAAGCCTTCATTAGTATTACAAAACGTTCCTGCACTCCCCAGGAGAAACCCGTTTCGAATCTACTGGTGAATTTGACAATTGTTTCCAGTGGTTTTTTTCTGTCCTGAGATCGTCCTGTTATTTCCAGCTGTTCAAAATACAGGACGACATAGTCTCGACTTCAGAAAAAAAGATAAAGAGTGCAGGTAATTTCTATCCTTAGTGTGTTCCTGAAAGCTGAAATAGGAATTCCTTCCAATTTCTGGATCAAGAGTTTGTCATGAGATTCGGTAAGATATATTCCCGTAGCCCAGGAAATATCTTGTTGTTTGACATCAAGTGTGTTGTTTACCTGTAATTCAGAGGATCATGGTACAGAGAAGAATAATTGCAATCTTACTGTGCCCACTTAATCTTATCTCTTGTGTTCGAGACGATTTCATCCTGTATTTTTAAAAGCTGGAAATTTCATGACAATCTGAGAACAGGAAAACACTGTCAAAACCACCCGTAGTTTCAAAATTGTTCACTTTTTTGGTGTGCAGGAGCGTTTCATAATTCTCCTGAAGGCTTGGGACTGTGTCTTAGTGATATTTTCCCTGAAATTAGGTGTTAATTTTGTAGGAAATAACGCCTCTTCAATGGAAAAGCACATCTATTTAGATCAAATGGATTTCTGTCTGTGTAGTCGTCTCTTCCCTACAGACTCGGAAACTACTGAACCGATTTGCGTGGAAATTGGTCGGTGGGGGTAGGGAAGGCGGGAGAAGGTTTCTATTATGGTTTGAGACCAATCCCGCTAACAGCAAGGGGAGAGGGGTCTCCCAAACAAAATACAAATGTTTACAAAACTCGAGAACCGGCCAAGCAAATGGTGCTAAATTTAGCATGGGAGGGTATTTGGGCACAACAAATATTTCCCCGATTATATGATCCCATTTCCTTTTACCAGAAGGGAGATAAAAATAGGGGAACTCCCTTACAATTTTTAGCATAACTGGAAAATGAGTCGAGCAAATGGAACGAAATTTGACATGGGAGGGTATTTGGGAACGATAAGTTTTTATGATGGTTATAAAAGGGGAGAGGAGGGAAGAAGGAGGTTCCACATCATTTGGCTGTATCGCTTGAGAACTTATCAACCAATGCATGGGATAAAATTTGATAAGAGAAACTTTTTGGGTATGGAATATTGGATATGATTATTAACTACGCTTACCTCCACGGGGGATGGGAAGGGAAAACAGTGCGAGGGCACCTATACCCCTTTTTTGGCATGATTTAAGCACTTATCAATCAAAAGGACCATCTTTTATTTTTATTTTTTTGTTTCGATTATAGTCGTTTTACCATCTTTATGGCATTCGCGACTTTATCAACGTTGCAGTTGGCGGATCGTTATTGAAAAACTTATCCGGTACAACTGTGTTCGATGTTTACTCTTGGGTTCAAACTCGCGGACATTGGCTCAGGAGATAACGAATTTGCCAACTGAGCTATATTACAGTCACCATATTTTATAATAGAGGTTGTTTGCGTGGGCATTTTTTGAGATCCTCCTTTTTTCCAGGGTGAAGTTGGAAATGACATAATTCTTTTCATATTTTATTTGGACAAACTCGAAAACTTATCACACCTATCGAGCCAAATCCCAGTAAACATGAATCGGCAGAGAGGTAACTCAAATCGACAGGGGGATCGTAACGATCTCTCTTGCGATTTTGCATCATCTAATCAGTAGAGAGGAATACACCATACGCGTGCCTTGAATGAGTGCCACGAAATAATCTAAGACACGCCCTCCAGAGAAACACACGAAAACAACCCGAATCGTGTTTGTATGTTTCTCTTCGAGACGCGTGTCTGCCTGCCTGCGAGCGAAGTCGACTGCTACGAATGAAAGCACGCATATAAAAAAAAACACGGAGATAAATGCGACCACACGTACGATTCAAACTGATTTCGCATGTACGCATTCGTATTCGTTGCCTCTAGGTATCTCGGCAGGACAAACCGAATAAAAATTCTTGCGTTCTTGGAGTGTCGCCGAAATTAACCGTTTTATTCAAAGTTCGGTGACTCAACTCTCAATTTTTTGCATGCTCTGTCGATTTTTGAGAGGACGCGCTTACTGGGATGTAGCATATGACGTATAGTTTAGTTACTAAAAATGTTTTCTTATAGTTCGCTCTCTCCACTTTAGAAGAGGGAAAGGGTAAAGAAGCTGTTTCAAAAAAAAAGCTCACTGAAAGATCTCTTCACATGATCGCTACGTGAGAATGTTCATGGATTTTTTTCACTAATAAAATGATCTAAAATCTGTGTGAATTTTAGGAAGCAAACAAAGGTCCACAGTAAGCACAATTCACATACCTAACTTTCATAAGACTTGTACGTAAAAATATCGTAGATAGAAGGTAAAAAAAGATTCGTTGTGCTTTATGCGATTCACGTAGATTTTTTAATATATGAAGTTAGTCAGTTTTTTCGTATCATAATAAAAAAGCTTCGTGGATTTCGCGGGAGAATATTATTTTTTCAATATAAGATGCACTTTTCATGAATTCCTCGCGAAATTGGCGTTTGGGTTGACTTTTTGGCTGTACTAGCTGCTCCAATCCAAATTCCGATGAAATTGCAAAAGATATAAATATCGGGTACTCAACTTTTTTTTGACAACTTATGAAAAATCAGCTTCCCCACCACTAGGAAATTATCCTCTTAACAGCATCAACTGTTGGACCCGCGCCATATTTAGAACTATTTTCTTTCACATAGATTTTACGTGAATGAGCAATTTTGAGTTACACGATCATCACTTAGAAGATTACCAGAAACTTAGCAGATTACAGATTTTTTACTTGAATCAGATATGGAATCGTTTCGAAAGCACTCAACTATATGAATTTCACGTAAGAACAAATGATTTCTTAGTGGCTTCCAAGTGCTTCATGAAAATCAAGCAAAAATTCACATTTTCAACCCTTATGTGAAAAAACAGGTGAAAATATCGTTTCTTTTTCGACTGAGTGCATAATAAAATGACTTATGAAACTTATAAAAACCCTGTGAAAATTTCAGATCTTCAAATTTAAAGATCTAATTACACTTGAAAATAAAAATCAGCTTGGCATCGTAATTCAAAATTTCAGCTTAAATTTAAATTTCTAAATGCTGAAATTGAATTAAAACTTGCCTACAAAAAAATATTAAAATTCAAATAACTTTTACTAATTTTATTTATTTTCAAAATTTGTAGCTAAGCACACTCGGTCAGCTAGGTTATTAATAAAAGAAATTGAGTTTTGTCAAAAAATTGCAGCTGGGTTTGGTTGCTGGTCCGGATTTTTTTAAGCCAGATACATTTGCATAAAAATAGATTGGAATGCTATTTTTTCACTTGTTTACACATTTTATTAAAAAAAACCTTCTTATACCTCACAATAATTCTGCTGATTCCAATGCTGTCGCTGGTTATCTGGTTCACTATGTTATTTGGAATCATGCTCTTGGTGTTCAGCTCCAGCAACCCTTCTGAGTTTTCATTCAAACGCCAATTCAAAGATACACCTTTTGAAGTAAATAAACGCCTCCTTCCGCCTGGCTTTCAGCAACTCCTACTTCCTAACGACTATTAATCTATCGCATAAGCAGAAACTAAAAAAACATCAGTCACAAGATTGAAGAAAAAGAACAAAAAAACGAAGGCCAGAATTTTTTCAGCACATATCCGGAAACCCCAGGCTATTTTTTTTTCAAAAAACCTGGAAAAATACGGGCATTTGATTTAAAAATGGTCGACCAAAATCTTGGCAATATCAGGGCAAATTTCGTCGAAACCTAGAAATTATTCATCGAACATCAAGAAGAAAAAAAAGTTGAAAAAAATAATAAATAAAACGTACAAACAGATTTTAAATTGTATTTAAGGCCTTCAAAAACCTTTCATGACTTAATCAAACTTGCTCAGAAAATTTTCATTTTCGATAGCACAAGTGTGATTTGAGAATGAAAATGAGAATACACCCGGACAAAATCTGGGCAACCAAGAAGGATCGGACTATTTCCAAATTTTACATTAAATATCCGGAAAAAACCCGGAAAAAAACCAGGCAATCTGGCAACCTTACGATTCACGAGTTACCAAGCATATAGAGAGAAGTCGGGTAAACGGACCCTATGAATATTATAAAAAATAAATACAATATTATATATTTTCTAATGATGAGAATATCTATAAGTTTACTATAGTGTACAAAACATTTTCGAGAACCTTTGATGATTGAAAGCAAGCAAGGTTTTATAAATTTAATCAGAAGTAACAAAATCTTTGCGGGCGCGCATTTTCACTTATTTTTTTTTCTCAGGTAGTAGTTAAAACTTATTTTTTTCTAATTTTCTTCCATTTTCAACGGTTTTTCTTTAACCACCTGTAGGAAATTTTATCGGATTATGGAAGATGGGCTTGAGTAACAAGTGTTTCGAAAAGTCGGGTAAAACAGACATATTAAGAGCGAACACGGAATTTTTGCGACGCCAAAAATGTCATGCAAATTTTTCTATAAAGTTAGGAATCAAACCAAAATTTTAGGGTAGTTGTAAACACATATTTATTTCAAAAATCAAAAGAAAAGTTAATCGATGGAGCCTTGTGTAGGGATGAGATGAAAAAATAAGCAGAAAATAAATCAAATTTAATTAAGAGTAAAATAACATAATAATTGTATTAAGCAACACTGAACATAAATAAAATAAAATTTCTATGGCAACGTTTGCTATTTTGGCAACACTATGCAAACAAACAAAACAAAGTAAGTCATTGATCTATTCTTGTGAGTGGCAGATGTGTTTAAGAAAATCTCTGAATTTAGATTCGTAAAATCACGACAATCTTGTGAGTGACAGACGTGTTTAAGTAAATTTTAGAATTGATATTTGTAAAGTAACGACACCTTGAGTGTAAAATTGAACGCATTTTTGCTTGATGCCTTCCACCAAAGTCTTCCAGTGTCATCCGGTACCAGTTTCCTAGTTTTTTTTTCCATTTTCTGTCCTTCTCGCCTATCACAATCGTCTTGCTCTTCCAAAGTTCCCGCTTCATTATTGCCCAGTACTGCTCCATCGGGCGCAAATCCGTACAGTCCTTTGAAACATAATGGACAGAATTGGCATCATACCACTCCAGGACACTTTTAGCAAAGTTGCATGATGCCAATTCTGTCCAAAATAGCGGAGCTTCGTCGTGTTGCTGCAGAAACGGCAAAAAGCACTTCTCGAGGCACTCATATTTGTGGATCTTACCATTTACTGTGCTCTTTGTCACGAAAGGCTCACGAGATATTTTGAGGCAAACTTGGACATTTTCTTCTTCTTAAATTTGTCATCCACATTCCACATTCCGTGCCAAAAGTATTAGCCGTCGAAGTTCTATACCTTTTATGTATGTAGTCCAGCTCTCTTTCTTATTTGCATTCTGGACGCAGCTCTGTGACATGCCGATCTTTTAAGACAAATTGCGGTTTGAGGCGTTGGGCTTTGCTTTAATCATCCGCTTCACCTTTCCTTCCGTCTTTTTGTTGTACAGCTCCGGTTTTCTCCGGCTCATTTGCAGTGGTCCAACGTCGACCGCTCTTGGAGTCGCTTCAACACTCTGGCAACGATTGAATTCTCCAACTGCCCCTGCGACAGGTCAGAAAATTCCAGGTGTTTTGAAAAAAAATATTGTTCCCTCGACTCGCGTTGGTTTACCTCCATTTTTGTTGAATCGAACAACACGAGTTCGAGTTTGACAGCATGTAAACAAAGCACATCAATGACAAAATGTGGAAAACTTGGTTTATTTTTACCCAATGGGCAAATGTTTAATGTGTCGCAATAATTTCGTGTTCGCCCATTAAGATTGCCCAGGTATTTCAACTTTTTATCGTTTTGATTCAAGCATATTTCAAGTTGCAAAAAAAACTGTCTCATAGTATCAATTCAGAAAATACTACTCATGCTTATGGTAAATACAGTAACAAAAGACAAAAACTGAACAGCTGTTCGAAGACACAGTTCTAACAAAAATCGCAGCTTAATAATTGACCTTATATTTCTCGAGGAACAATGCGAAGGTCACAACTTCAAGCATAGAACGATTTGTAAATCGTGACAATAAAAAAGTTCATGTTAATATGAAAAATAGGTATATTGCATAAACAAATATACGGCAATCTAAAAATATAAAACTGATAGAATAAACTACTATCTAGAAGCTACAAGAATTTACGACGAAGACTGTTCCTATCGTTATCAGTAATAACAATCTATCGAGCAAACTATCTAATCACTATCATGTGAAAGAACATCAATAGAAGGGCCACTTCATACATTCCTAATTGTTTGGGAAGCCTTTTTTCAGATCTAATCCTGCTCTCAACAGGCAACTTATAGGTTTGCAATCTTTCATGGTTAGTGTATGTCTAGCCTTGAATCACATCGAATCAAAATAAACTGCGTCCAAATGGAGCAACCGGAAGAGGCAATCCCGTTACGGAGTACTCGGAAGGAGCAGTTAACAAGAGAATGTATTAAGGAGATCTTCAACCGTTACGATCGGGATGGCAACGGTCGTATTTCCATCACAGAGCTGAAGACACTGGTCAGGAGCGGTGAATGTAGTGATCTGCCGGAAGGTTTTGTGAAACGGTTGATGAAAACATCCGACACCAACAACGATGGACAGTTGGACTTTGAAGAATTTTCCAGGATGGCTCAGAAGCACCAGTACCTGTTTAAGAATCTCTGCGTTCGATACTGTCGATTGGTTGTACCCGGTAGGAGTCGTATAGAACCGGATTCAGAGTATGAGCAAAGTATGTCCCTCTGGCCTCCTCCCTTGACGATGTTGGTGTTTTCGGTGGTACAAGTCATAAGTTTTGTTGTGGACATTATTTACACGGACGACGGTCAGATGGGAATGAGCACAAATGGACCAATGGCTACCATCTCTATCTACAATCCTCAAGTTAGGCAACAGTTTTGGCGGTTTGCAACCTACATGTTTGTCCACGTTGGATTGACGCATATCACCGTGAATTTGCTGGTGCAGATCTTTCTTGGAGTAGCTCTGGAGGTAGTTCATTTTTGGTGGCGAGTTGCCCTGGTGTATTTTGCTGGAGTTCTAGCCGGTTCGATGGGATCTTCAATTTATCAACCGAGGCTGTTTCTGGCCGGAGCATCTGGAGGAGTTTATGCTCTCTTAGCTGCTCATTTAGCTTCGATAGTTCTCAACTGGAAGCAAATGGAGTACGCAGTCGTGCAGTTGTTTGTGATCTTCGTGTTGTGTGTGTTCGATGTGGGTTCATCGATCCATAACAGTCTCCTAGATCCATTAGACAGGGTAAGTCACATAGCTCATGCCAGTGGTGCGGTAGCCGGATTCCTGGTGGGCATCGGAGTGTTCCGGAATCTACAAGTTGACCCATGGGAGCGAAAATTGTGGTGGTGTGCTGTTGTCGCATACTCGTGTTTGATGATGGCAGGGATTCTCTACCACATATTTGCTCCTCAACATTTTTACCCATATTATTCGTGATGTCTTATACCTTTATTTTATTATCTACTATTAAATGCATAATAAACCTTAAAAAATATTCATTCTCGTCACTTCTCGTCAAGTTCTTATGAATATTTTGTGTAAAGTTTAATAAAATATGAAATGGATTGTTGGATCACGTCTGATTTTATAGAAGAAAAAATTTCTCTGGAAAGAAAATTTTCAAGCCTTACAGTGCCAAACATGTCTCTCATCCACCCAGAGAAACCCCGAACAAAGTTTCTGTACAGAAGACCGGTCGACAGTCATCAACTCCCCAGAGCAGCCGAAGCAGTTTTTCCTAAGCAGTCAAGAGGCCAATCGATGATGATATCGCTTGGCTCCTCCAATACCTTTACAATCCTTAAACCTACATCCATATCCATAGGTAAAGCATTCACAATTGCTTTGCTGGAGCATCGTCCTTCGAGGTTAACAGCAGCCCTCAGAATGTATGCAACTTCCGGCTGCTTTCTTCCCCGCTCTTTCCCGGTTCAGTTTGGTCCAGTTTCTCAATCGGTTTTCCCTAGAAGAAGAAGACCATCACGGAGCGATGGGAGTTAGTTTGTTCCAATATTTGTTTCCCATTCTGTTGTTGAACTTTCATCATTGATGGAGAAAAATGTGCTTACGTTCCAATACATTACCAGAAGCCAGAAGTTCAGGGGCGGTGTGAGAGAAATGAGGGGTGCCATATCCTGTTCGGAAGGTTCAGCAGCCCGTTGAATGCTTCCAAGGTGCCAGGGATTGTAGTTCGTGTAACTAGGAAGGTACAGCATGGACGATATATCCTTTCGTTTCCTTAGAGCAAGACCCTCTTTGTAACGTTGTACACAAGGGTGCTAAGAAAGATGAGCAGGAATTAGTGAAAGAGAACTAATGTGGCTACATGATGATGAACTCCAGCTTAAATCGTTCATGGAAAGTCTTTGATCTGCTAGACCCTGCATTAGTTATAAGGGTTAAACTGGCGTACAGTAAAAACAAGTGAAGCTCTGCTCTTGATTAGTTAGTATGTAGGTACTTTTATGATTGAGAAATCTAATACAGGTTTTCGTTCCATGAACTTGAATAATTTTCATCTTATGTTCATACGGTGTTCTCGAATAAAAAGAATTTCATTTTTTGAAACAACTAATTCTCTTACTTTGGTTATTCGCTTCATTCCTTTGAAAGTACCAAAACGCTTTAAAGTGCAAGCATCCGAGAAGAGAGTGTCCTCGACGAATTCCGAAGCCCCTGTCCGGGCGCGGAATTCAAATGACCACTACTGCTTTTCGTTTGCCTTCAGACAGTCGAATGGACGGACATGAAGCCCGCCGCAATTGCACAAATGGGATTTTTTTTTCTCTTTCATGCAAACAACTGACATCTGATTGACTTTAGAGGGTTTCGGTGAAATTCCGCGGGAGAACTTTTTCTGGTCGGCTGAAGCTTTATTGCATTTTAGTTCCATGCTGCGGCTGCTTCTGTCGTTGGAGGATTGGTTTCATTGAGTAAAAAGGTGGTTTTGTGTCTAGTCGAGAAAGCAACTGAAAACCGATGGCGACTGTTGAATTGATTAAAATCAATTAGATTTGCTTGTTTAATGGAGCACATTTAAATGAAATCTATTGGAGAGGATATAAGGAAAATTTAGTGGTTGATCAATCACTCTAGCGTTGGGAATATTGGGAATGGTGGTCGTTCTTCGATAAATATTTTAAGAAATTTCTTAACGTAATTTCAATAGAATTTACCAAAAAAAAATTATGATGTATGCTTCTTCAAACAAATTGTAAAATATAACTAAGTTTCTCATATGCGTCGATATTTTGGAAGACTGACTGTTACCTTCTCATTTTTATTGCACAGTTCTCAAGAAACAATTTAAGTTTAATGCCAACCTTCACAGCTCGCTTAAGAATATTTCCTAAAGATACTTTGTAAGCCAAAGCTCATTCTATGCTTAATCACAACGTCTTTAAAGCTAAATTTTTAAGCTATAATAAAACATCTAAAAGGAATAGTTTTATTCGACCTTGTAGACACAGCTTTAAAAAACCCTTCAGTGCTCTCTGAAGACTACCCAAAGCTCTTCTAGAATAACGTCGTAGAATTTGATAGGTATTGTGCAGCTTTCTTTTCCGTGATTTTTTCTCGTGTTATCGCTTACTCCCCAAAGCATATGGGGATTTGTAAAGATTGTATTTGAATAATTTTCGAAATAATTTTATTTATTTATATTTAAGCATGAAGCTTCCTGCAACTTAAAATTTCTGGTAGAATATATACGAAATAGCATCAAACATAAGCGAGCCTCAAAGAAAATCGAAGTTGATCACATTTCATCCCTTCATTTCATGAGTTTTTTTTCTCCTTATAAATCATTGTAAACAGTTGGAAATGATTAGTATATCAAGAAAAAAAAAATTAAAATAAAATACGATTTTTCATTTTTTCCATACATTAATTGTTTCAATTTTGTTACTTTATGAAACGAAGGGTTAAGCAATTTTTTAATAAAAAAAATTATAATTTAAGGAGCATGTTAATTTGCTCAAACGAAACAACTTTATTTTGCATTGAAATTTATAACCTATAAAACAAAAAGTACTGCAGAAATTGTCGAATTTGTTGAAAAGGACTAGTTTTTAGTATAATAATATCATTTCCAACAAGATGGTTTTAGTGATTTCAATTGAGTTTCACAATCAACATGGTGGTTAGTGAGCTATTATTGAAAATCTTAGAGCAATTGTAAAACTGTTTTAAAATTGATTTATGTTAGTTCGAAAAAAATTGTAATAAAACAATTCAAATGTAGCAAGTGCACAATTTACCAAAATAAATAAGAATATGTTATTTGTTGTAAAACGATTAAATAAAATCAGAATCAAAGTTTCAAATCGATTTTTTTTCTGGTGAGTCATTAATAAACTGTTCTAATTAATCCTTATTATTATGAACAAGACACTTCATAAAGAATGAACTGAAAGCAGTCTGGTTCACAAATTTCAAATCATTAATTCAAGAGCTCTAGAAAAAAAACATTCATTGAAATTAAATAAAACTGGAATATAAAGATTCGGCCATATGGATCAGTGCACAGGAATAGAATACATAAAAAAACGTTGAATACGAGTTCTAAAAAAAGTTTCAGATCAATTAACTACCTATTTATGTATTTCTAAACAATATGATAATATGTAAATCATTGTTTATTTTTAATCATGTTGATTCATATCTTTATCTTTAATTCTCAATTCAAAAAGCAATTTGCGGTGAATACATGAAATTTTAAAATTTATTTTGGCTGGCACAAATATCATTTTTTTTCTTTTGACACCCCCTCCCCCCTTTCGAAATTTCCAAAAAAAAACCCAAAGGTGAAAAAAGTAAAGTTTGAAGTATTTTATGAAAATTTGAAAAAAAACTGAATATCCGATAGATTACAAAATCAAAAAACTAGTTTTGAAAGATGGGAGTTATTTAACCCTTAGTATTCTTGATTGTATTGCATTTTTCGAAAACAAATTACAGGATTTAAAGATTTTGTGCAATACAAGCTTCTTTGCAAATTATTCCAATTGATTTATTTTTCGCAATATTTTTTATTGTTTGCTGTTTACATCGCATTTTTTCGGTTAAAAATTAAAACTAAAATACTCACCAGTTGGTTCAACTGCGAATGACAAAAGAATGATTTGAAATTGGTTCCAACCTGATTAAAAAGTTAATTCTAAGAAGCATTCTTTCAAAACATATATTTATTGAATTTTATTTTGATAAAAAAAATAAAATTTCAATTCAAGAGATGAAAGTCAAATCTTCTTGTAATAAAGGCTAACAAAGTTCATTTCCGAAGTTCAAAATATTTGTGTGTTCAATTCATCCTTAAAGAATTAAATTGTTTGATCAACAAAAAAAAACTGATAAAAATTAAAATGAAGAAATCCAAGTTTTTTTTTGTAAATATTGATTTAAAGGATTTTAAGAAGATTATGTTTTCTGAACACTAATATAAAGATTTGTAATACGAAAACTTACTTTGAAATAAAAAAAAAACGAAAAAAAATTTGACCATAATATTTACTGATTTATTCTAAACATGAATACCAAACATGGAAATGAAAAAAAAATAAGTTTCTTAATATTTGAGGATCGAAAAATTTCAAAACTGTTGTTAAAGCTAAATTATAAAACTAAATTGATTACTCCAGTAATAGCAGGAGCTGCATTTTTTCTGCCTATTTTTAAATGACTGATTTAAATTAATTTCGAGTCCAGAACTCGAATTGTTTGTTGGATTTTTTCAATCTCCTCTTGTTGTGTGTATATATCGTTTATTATTTCAAAAATTATTCAGTTTTACGCGAAATTCATAATTGATCTGGTATGAGGTATCACAAAAGGGGTTGGTTTAATAGCGGCACGTTATCCAAACAAACGGAAAAACTGTGCCGAGCCTTTTTCCACAGATTTTATCACATACTTCAAACGCAAAAAATGGATAAGGAAATCAATTTAATATACATAGGGCCTAAAACTAATCTACTTAGGGATTTTGAAGCATTGAAGCTCATAACCACATGGGTGAAAAATGACAGTACGTTATTTTAGTTAAGATTCTGAGAATAAGATGCACTTATTTCGGGATAGGCGAGAAATTTTTGTTGAATTGTTTCTATCGCCTTTAAATTTTGTGCATATATCATTAATTATTTCAAAAATCAATCAGATTAACGTGAAACCAATCATTGATAAAATTGATGAAACCAAAAACCTACAAGAAAACGAAAACTTGAAAACGAAATTTTGATTTTTTATAATCCCTAATAAACGAAGAATTATTTTTTTTTCGATATTCTTGTTTCAGAAAAATATCGCTTATTACAGAATGGGAAAAAGAAGACAAGATGAAAACTTCTATAACTTTTTTCGCAGAAGTCAAAATTACTTGCGGTCTACGGGAATCGGATCATTTATTTCAACCTTTAATTTTTGTAATGTTTAAAAATAACCTGATATAAAAATTAATAAAAATTTGGATTCAGAGCACCCAAATAAATCTAAATAAGCAAATAAATTCTTTGCAACTGGAAAAAACTTAATTTTGTTTCCTCGTATTAGTTATCAAAACTCTTTTAAATGTGAAGTTGAGTGTTTAGAAGATCAAAAATCACTAAATTAAATTGTGGCCAACTTTGGTATTTAATAATTAACGTGATTAGCTATATAGTATTGGATATAACATTTTAGATTTTTGTTATTGATTCTGTGGACTACCGTGAGTAGTAAACACCTGTCAAAAGGCTTCTAGCTTGTTGATGTGTTAAATTAGTGCTTTGATGAATAACTTTTGATGTTAAAATTGTTGGTTTAGAATTATGAACTTATTTCTTGACACTTCTTAAAGAAAACCCATTCTAAAGCTTATCTTTAGCTCAAAGAGACTTGGTTCTACATTTCGCCGGAGGCAAGCCAATTTTCATGTTTGGTGAAACACATTTTTGAATAATTTTTGAGATCAATTTATTATCTAGTTCTACGATAGACTCATTTTTTTTAACTGAAAATTTAATTTGAAAAATCTCCACCGTTCGCACGGCCTTGTGCAAAATTGTAACTGAAGTAAGAAGTTTTAAAATATCTTCAAGATTTCAAGGGAAAGTTAAACCTGGATCGTCGTTGCTTTGCGTAAGCATGTTTATCTATATGTTGTTGACTTATGTACGCACCATATGCTTCTTTTATTTTACTAGCGTAGAAAAATGTACTTACATAATTAAGCAAGCCCCCGCAAAATTGCATCCGTGGGACACCTAAAGAACATAACAAGAATATGCTCATACGCTTATGATCTTAGTTTTGTCATTTTCTTTCACGTGGAAAAGGAATTTTTGATGAAACATCAATGAGTCACACAAACGCAACTAATTTGCCAACCATTGCTTGTGGGGAGTCGTGAGTCACATTTTGAGGGGTATCTTGGGCCACCTTTATTTACATGTTTTTATACACATTCAGAACTTTTAATACGTTATAACTATATGTAAAGTTTTCTTATGCCAAATTAAAGGTTATTAAAAATGTTTTGTCCATTTTTTCTAATGCAATAGAGACGAACATAAATTTTATACAAGGAATTTTTCAGAAACGTTCGCGAGCCATGTTTTAGGGACTTTTCGATCATACACAACTCTCTTTTTTACTTCCTCATCAGAAATTGCTTTAAAATAACAAAATGAATTATGAAATTTTAGTTTTGGGTCAACTCATAAACTTTGCACGTTATATAGTCAATTTAGAATTGGTGGTCATGTTTCCCCACATTTTTTCACAATCCAAAATAAATTACTTTTTTTAAAACAGTCAGAGCTCGGGAGATTGATATATCTTAAAAATAATAAAATAGCCTAATGATACCTTAAAAATGTAGAAAACCATTCCATTTATTTTTTTTCTTTTTATCTTTTATAATAAAGAAGTTATGAAACAAAGAAAAAAAAAGTGGCCCAAGATACTCCACTCTCCCATATTTATAGAGTTTTGAGCATTACACTAATTTCAAACAACTAATTATCTACTAGGTAAATAACATTTTAAAAATCTTCTGCCGCAAAAAGTACTCTGTTATGAGAGGTTTGGGTTTTGTTTTAAACCCTTTGCTCACTTTTTTAGTCATTTCTCCAGAAGAGAATTTAATATCAGAATTATATTCAGAAGATATTGTTGAGAGATTTGTCTATTGCGAAATTAAATATGTACCAAACTTAATACTCATTTGACAGTTCATTTTTTAATATTTTTTTAAAGTAAATTTATATTAAGAAAAAAAAACAAACAAAAAAATCCAATGCATCTTCAATTAGTTCAAATTCAATTAGTAATCAAAGTAACATCTGTCATTTGCAACTTTACTGATAACCCATTTTATAATTTTCAAACAGATTTGAAACTTTACTGATAGTCCATTTTGTAATTTTTAAGCAGACCTAGTTTTTGTTTCTGATTGTGCGTTTTTTGAAGATAAATTTAGGTTTTAAAATATTTTTTCTAAACATATATAAATTGATGTTTCAATCTATATATATAAAAAGTAATTTCCGTTTGTTCGTTTGATTGTTTGTCTTCAATAGGCTCAGCCGCCTTAAGAGCTAGAGAGCTGAAATTTGGCATGGGTGCTCATTAGGACCAGGAATGATGAAAAATGTTTTTAGATTGTCGGATGACCCCTTTTGAAGGGGGTCGTCCATACAAAAACGGTTTTGCCCACGAACCAAAAGTCATGGCACCCATTTTGCGAACCGATTTTCGTTTCCGTTCGTTTCGTTGGCGGGATTATTTTCACCATTACCATGGGCCGGGTATTAGAAACAACGACCATCCAGAGCTCACATGTACTGGATAGCAAAGCTTGCTGAGCATTAAAAATTTAGAAGTGAAAATTTTGGCGGGTGTTTTTCCCCTTCCACTGTTCAAAGCACATGCTACCGGTACGAGATATTTGGATACAATTATAAGCCTACATTTTGATTGAAAAATACAACTAGCCTGTTAGGATTATATTGACTAGAATAGTAGCGGCTTTCAAAGTGCTCTTTACCGCCGCTGGGGGGCTTTGAGGGTCAACCATTTTTATATTTTTGGAATTCCTCATAGAGAAAGATATTTTTTTTAGATTCACAGTTATAAGCTCAAGGCTGCGATTTTAACGCTTCAATTGAGATTTTGATAGAGGATTAGAAAATTGATTAGATAATAAAATTTGAGGGTTTGAGTTTTATACAATTCGATTTCACTGACCCATTTCTAACTTTTGAGTTATCATTGATGACCAATGTGGTCGATTCTACCATCCATTAATGGGATGTTTGTGCCCATGAAAACAAACAGATTTCAGAAAAAATAATATAAAAATGGTGTTTTCGAGATGATTTGTTACAACTTTCAACATTTAAGGTAAACTAATTATAAAACAGTGCGAAATTGAAAAGCGAAAAAAATCACAAATGCAATTGAAAACATGCAAAGTGAGTTTTCAACACGCTTCAACAAAGCTCGGATGTTTTTTTAAGAAATTTCTAAGTAAATGAAACTTAAATATACCATTTTACAGGCAGATCTTCCATATTGAAAAGTGGAATAATCTTCAACAGATATTTTTAATAGATAGGGGATGAAAAAGATAAAAAAAAGCAGTTTAATCTTTTCAAGATAAAACTATTCGGCCAAATCTATTCAAGCTTCCTAAGAAAGGATGGTTGTAAAAAATGTTTTTCATGAAAGGATGAATTAGCATACCAGGATTTTTTTTTTGATTTTCTATTAATTAAAATCTTTTAACTATAAATCTTTCGATAATACGAAAACGATGAACAGTGAATATTCTCAATAAAAAACTTTAAAAAGACTGACAAAACTAACATCGCCAAACTTGGGCCAAATTTCTTATAATGATGAATATAAAACTTCCAAAATTTCGAAAAGTCAAACGATTCATTTTGATTGAAATTTTATGTGAACCCGAGCAAGGCCTGGTAAAATCAGCTAGTAATTTGATAAAAGCAAATGGGAATCTGAGAGCCAGAGGGTTGAAGGTGTGTAAAAATTTAAGTTTTCGGTTGAACGTTAAGTATGAAAGTAATACTTTCGTCATTTTGCACTTTTACTGATGCTTATTTCTTATAAAACGATTATGATTACGATTTCAAGAATTTTCAATATTTTTTTAACTTATTTATATTTTCTTCTTTTTCTTTCAGGTAAACAAAACGATTCATCGGATGAAAAATTATTCTGCCTGGACGATCAACGTGAGATATTGAAAAAAATCTTCATTTTTTCTGTCATTATACGTATTTCACACTTTTTTCAAAACCAATGAATTTATAACAAATAACCTTGTTACAGTAAGTAAGAAAAATTTTCCGTAGTTTTTTTTATCAAAAATAAATGGATGGAAACCAACTCCAATCATGGGTTGATCTCTTATTCGAAACCGCGCCTTTGATAAATCTCTCGATCTGCCCGCAAAAAAAGCGTTCAACCGAAACAAAATGACGATTGTTATCCTCTTTTATTTGTTTGCCACCGCTTAATCAGGAAGCTGTTAAAATCCACTTTCGGGAAACTTCTCCCGGCTCCACCAGCGGACTGAATGCTGGAAAAATCCACCCAATTGTCATCCGACGGATCGTCAACAACCGTCGAATGCCCGGCCCATTAACCCACGGACCTGCCTATTTATTTGTCGACATTTTCCGAAAAGTTCCGCAAATGGGAAGGACTCGGGGATAAAAAAAAAATAAAATAAGTAAACCCCTCATAATCAGACAAAGGAGGGTTAACTCTATTCTCAGGGCTTTTTTTGTCTACCCTTTCGGGCTACCCTTCAAATGTTTGACGATAACTGTCAGTTCGTGACGGGAATGATAAGGGATAAGAAAGGACCCGTCACAGGTTCGTGGAGCATTATTTTTTTTCCTCTGAACTTCCACCAACCAACCAAAACGCTTCTGCTGAAAACCACAATCAAAATAATCGCGCCATTCACCCCACGCAGCCACACTCCCGAATGATGGTGGAGCAGGGGATTCCATTCACTCTAATCGCTTCCCAAACCATCGGAATGAACTTTCATTAAGCCATTGTGAGCAGACAGTTTGATTCCTAGATTTTGGATTTCAACTTCTGTTGTATCCTTATTCTGATGAGTTACGAATCCTTGAAGAAACTAAAATTCTACTCTTTCTAAATTTACTTCCAGTACAAATGTTCATAACGGGTTAACGGGCTTAAAACCGGGAGCGATAGAGAAGCACTTTCCTTTGGGCAACCCTTTTTCACACCTTTGAAATCGTTTTCGGTGTGGCGGTTATGGTTTTATTTCCAAAACCATCATTTTTTAGTTGCCCGCATAGCTTGGGTAGGGGGTTTCAAAAAAAAGTATCCCTCTGTAACGGTGTAACAAAAATAAAAAAAATCCAACCATTCATATCCTCACTCCAAGGAAGGATTAACCTTTCGTTTGGCGTGGCATAATAAAAAGCTTTTGAAATGAGCATTCGGAAACGCAAATGAACTAGTTGAACTACCTGTGGGATATTTTTAAAGGGAAATTATTGAAGCCTCTCACATGTTGAATATCTAGCAAGGGAGGGATAAAAATGATCGAATAACGAAAAAAATGTTTGTGAGAATCTTGCTAGCGTCAAAATCCAAGTCCAATTTCGAATTTCAATAAATTTGTATCAAAACATACAACAAGTAGCATACAACTACCTAAAAATACTAATGAATTGCTAGATACTGAAGGAAATTGGTTTTGCACTAAGTTGAATTTTAATTTTGCTTTATAGGATATTTGGAAAGAAAAATCGGCTCATGGGGGGGAGGTGGTTTGGTGACAACACTTTTATATAACACTTTTGTTTGTGAAATTCATTCATACAGATTATTAAAAAATGTGAAGGTTCCATGTAATTATTCAGCTTTGAGTTACTCTTAACATTCGAAATTAAGTTTATTTGTTAACTCTATTCTCAAAGGAGGGCTCAATATAGCGAGCAATGGATAAGTTAATTTTTTTTAAATATTCAGAAATTCAAGGAAGAGAATAAGTATGCTGCTCAAATCAGATTTTTCTGTTGGCTTGTAACCGCGATTAAAATTAAAGATTTGACTTTGGAACTTTGGTTCTGAATTATTTGCAAACTAAATAATGTTAAACAACAAACCAATAAATTTTTTTTTGTTGTTTTATTTAAGCTGAAAAATTCAGTACAAATCCTTGCATCATTGCATAATTAGAATCTAATTTTTTAAAATGCGATTCCGGATCTGAATCCTGCCTTTTGAACCTCAGTTCAAAATCAGAATTTGTAATCTGAAAACGATTTTTCAAAAAACTTCAGATAATAGTTTCTTATCGAAATGCGAAATTTGTATCAGAACCCTCAACAAGAGTTTTTTTTATTTGCCTTCTGAGTTTTCGGCTTCTAATATGATCAAATATTCTTTCTTCAGTTATGTATTTGAAAATCAATTTGTAAATCTTAATGAATATAGCGAATGATGATTTATTTCAGGTTTTTCAATTCAGTATAACCATTATAAATCTTTATTAGGTTCCAATTTCCAATCCAAGAATTAAAAGTTGTAATGTTATAACAATTGATTTTTTTTTCTTTTCACATTCTGAATAGATGAGTTTCGAATATCTAGAAAATGCATCTATTTTTGATTTGAAATGCAAAACCAACATTCAAATTAGGTTTTTTTTTCCTAACGATGTTAAAAAATTGATTTCAAGATCAAAACACAAAATAATAAATGCGAAATCTGATCACAAAATTCGAAAATATTCTTACCCCTGAGCTAACCAGATATTTTCCTATTAATATCCGGGCTGTGTTATTTGGAGTAATTTTTCCCAATATCGGCCAATATTCAAATTCTCTAATGACGAATCATCCGACAGGATGAAAGTCCTAGGAAAAAAATCCATCTTATTCAATTAAAATTATGAAGAAAAGCACTTGAAAAACATTTTTTTTAAATACTTTAGTCTATTGCAAAACATATTGTTTCCAAAAAATCTTTCAATTTCATTTTGATGAAATTTGAATAAAAAATGGAAAGTAATATACATAATACTAATGAATAAAATAAAATTTTTGTTGAATTTTTCAAATAAAGTGAACAAAATCGGACAACATTTGAGCAATCCCGCAAATTTAGTCTAATCTTATTCAAATTCGATATTCGGGACTAAATTTTAATCATGAGATGAATTTTTTTTTTTAAAAAAAACTGTAATAGAATTGTGGACTTGGAATAAGATTTCGAGGTTAAGACTTTAACTATAAGGCTTGATTGCTACTCATGAATAATTATAGTCGTTCATCAACATTTAATTAAAAATAAGAAATTTTTAGTATTGAGAAAATCATTCCGTTTGGTATTTTTGGATCCCCATGCGGAGGAGAGCTAACTCCCAATTTCTACCCATCAGCCAGTTTTGAAAGTTTTTCGGCCTTTGAAATTATTTTTTTTTATTTTGAGATTGCAGGATAAGACATATATTGCATTTTTAATTCAAGAAATCAAAATTTATGCCTTTAAAAATATTTTGTAGGGGGGAGTGTTCCTAAATGCGCTTATTGGAAAACAAGCGCAAACAACCGATTGACAAAATTGCTGATAGATCAAGATATCTAATCAGTAGGTAATTTGTTTTTTACTATTGACATAAAAAAATTGTTTTACAAAATCAAATATAAAAAAAAATGAACAGAAATTTTTACAGTTTTGATAAAATAAATTTAATTTTCATTCTCGTAAGTAAAGAATCTGTTTTTTTTAATAATGCTGAAAATCAGAAATTAAAAACTGAAGCTTTATGCTAAATAATAAATGAAAAGGTGTTGGAATACGAGACAAATTGTGAATGCTAATATCAGACAGGTTTAATGACTTTTTCATGAAAACAAAGATTAGCCATATAATTTTTTTTACTTTTTATCATTGAAACATTAAATTTACGCTCTAACTACAAGCTTACAGGAAAAATAGAAGAGCTTTTTACAATAATGTGATATGAACAAAATATAACCATGAAATATGGCCTTATTACATCCCAAGTATGTTTTAAGCAAAAGATCTAGTGATATATAAAATATATCTATATACCTATAAAAAAAGCTATTTCTGTATGTTTGTTTGCTTGTTTGTTTGTTTGTCCTCTGTAGACTCAGCCGTCTCAAGAGCTAGAGTGCTGAAATTTGACATGGATACTCATTAGGACCAGTAATGATGAAAAATGTTTTCAGATTTTTGGATGACCCCTTCTGAAGGGGGTCGTCTATACAAGATAAATATTGTTTTCGCGATTTTAACGTTAATTTTCGTCAGATTGTGTTGAAAATTTGTACATGAGTGTTTTAAAAGACAATTTCAGGTATTCAGTTATCAAATTTTATGTAGGGGGTCAGCAAAAGGGGTCGTCCATATTAACTGTTCGCTGTTTTTGCGATATTGACGTTATTATACATCGTATTCAGATGAAAATTGGTACGCGATAGTTTGGAGTGATGGGCAATCGTTTTGAGGTATCAAATTCAGTGTAAAAGGCCGGCAAAGGGGGTCGTTCTTATTAACTTTTCAATATCTTAGTGATATGGACGTTTTCAAACATCAGATAGGGATGAAAATTTGCACATAGCAGTCATTAGGGACAAACAATTTATTTCACTTATCCAATTTAAAGTCAGGGGTCGGAAAAAGGGATCGGCAAAAGGGGTCGTCCATATCAACTTTATTATACATCTGATTCAGATGATAATTGGAACACGAGAGTTTTGAGGGACAAGCAATCGATTTCAGGTATGAAATTTAGTGTAAGGGGCCGGCAAAGGGGTCGTCCATATTAACCTTTCAATTTTTTTGCAATATCGTCATTATTATACATAGGATTGGGATGAAAATTTTCACACGGTAGTTTCAGGGACGGGCAATAGATTTCTGATCTCAAATGTTTTGCCAGGGGTCGACGAAAGGAGTCGTCCATATTAATTAATTTTTAACTGTTTCTGGTAAAATTGACGTTATTATGCAATGGATTACTTTGAAAATTTGCACACTGGAGTTTTGAGGGAAGGGCAATCGATTTCAGATATCAAATATTGTATATGAGGCCTCCGAAAGTCGTTTTAATTGTTGCAATAATTGCGTAGCTATGCAACGATCCCCAGCGAGCATTTATGAAGGTATAACGCAGGAACAACAGAATTATTCAAACAAATATACCAGTTAAAAAGATTGTATTAAACTTACCAAAATAGCATATAGCTAAAAAAGTGGAGGCGATATATCTACAATGACAAGATTCCAACGATTCGATTTTCCAACAAAAAGCAAAATAAACGAAAAAAAAATTTCTCGACCGAGAATTGAACCCCAGCCTTCGAGCTTGCAGTCCGGTATCTTACCACAATGCCAACTCATCAGATGATGTGGTCCACGCTATAGCTCTATAAGTGAGATTTTCTTTTTACGAACCGGTTAAAGGAAGAGACCGGAGAGAATGTCAATTGAAGGATCGCCCATTTATCGTAAATCAGTTCACTCAAATCGTAAATGTCGAATTAGCATATTCTCAACTTTTTGGAGACATATTTACGAATTGACTAAACTGCTATCCGATTTATTTTTTTTTTTTGGGCAAAGCTTGTCGTAAATGAATGATAGAATATCACTCAATACCAACGTGTTTACGATAGTTATTGAAAATGTCTTAATATTCGATTTGGATTATCATTACTGTTACGATTTCATGTTAGCTGGGTCGAGTCGAAACTTGTACACGGGGTTTTTTTTGGCACGGTCAATTGATTCTTGATTTCAAATTTCGTAGCAGACGACAGAAAAAGTGATCGTCCAATATTTTTGAAATTACTACTTAACAATGAATTCTGAAGTGCATCTGGAAAATGCTTGGCAATTGACTTTTATACAACTGTTCATGACATATTCCAAGTTGAAAGCGAAACGGAGTTCGTATGGGATCAGCTAGTTATTTTATAAAAAACTGTAACAGATTTTAACAGCAAAAAGCTCTAACGTATGAAACACAAATGTCCGCTCATTTGCATATAATTTTTAGACTCCTATCTATTGGAAATTGGGGAAAATGAGTGTTCTTCTTAGCATGAGCAATTTGCCCAATTCTCCCCTTAATTATTCATTGACAACAAAGAAGAATAGCATTTTAAGTGTCTTAAATTTAAAAACACATTTTAGAACATTTGGGCGTTCTTTTTTTCAAATTCCACCTATCATATCTTGTTTAATTATGCGAAATTAGGAAAGTCTTAAATAACTTAAATTCCTTTCGTTTTTAAGTTCTTTGAAATTTTGAAATTTTGAAATTAGAATGAATATGGTAACAAAGAACTGTAGACAAAAAATTTGTATTTGAGGTTATAAGCAGACCAATTTAAAGTTTACCTAAGTTGTTCGAACATTCAATTTTTATCTGTTATAAAAAGAATCAATTAAGAACCTTAAATTATTTTAGATAATAATTCCTTGAGTTTGAGATCATGAGTTCACATTTAGAAAAAAACAGCTTGCCAAAATTAAAACAAAAAAACTTGAGACAACTTTTTTAAATTTCGTCATCAAAATGGTATTTTATTTATGCTTGACGAATTCATTTGTTTTGGTAACCAAAATTAAATTATTGCAACACTAATAAACAATTTTTTGCATTCAAAAAAGGTTTCCTTAAATGTAATATTGAAGTCCAATCAGAAATCTACAAAGAATACCACTTAAATTTTAAACACTGTCAGATAGTGACAATACGTTTCCTATATATCACGTTTAAATCAACATTATATCAAGGAAAAAAATCAGCATCAGAATGTAGCGCTTTAATTTATGAATCAGCTTATTAAACATTTTGCTTTGAACTTTATGCAAATTATTTATACTATTTTCTCAAAAATATACTGAAAATTTCTTCACTGTCCCTTTGAATGAGTCAATATTTAATCTATTGACTGATTTTGTTTGGGCAAATAAAAACACTAAACGCTGTGAGAACCACAGATGGTATCATTTTGGAATAGTTAATACTTCTTTTCACTTGTTATTTCTAATTAAAGTATTTTCAATTTCACATAGTCTTTTCAAAAGGTTAATTTTAACAGTTGCGAAATGAAATATGATATCTTTTACCAATATTTTTTTTTCAAACGCCTAGAAGAGTATATTTTTTAAAAATTTGGGACTAATGATAAATGAGCCAGAAATCCACATTCATCTAAGGATTTTGTGCAAATTAACGCAGCTTTTTATCCTTTTTAGTTTAGTTTCATTTTATAAATTTTTCAAGCTAAAAACACGATTTAAAAATCTGGAAGATATTTGAGTAAATAACGCAAGCACCAGATCATATTTCATTATATGGTTCAATTTGAATCATTTGAAATTTCTCAAGAAGCGAGAACCGGAGGCCTTTTTCGCTTATCGGCCTGAAATCAGCTGTGTACCGTAAACTAGGAGAACATTGATCACTTTTTTTTTTTATTAATTTTCGAATATTTTGGAAGCAGTTGCATTTTGGTAATACTAAAAACTTTTAAAATACTAACTAAGAAAAGGATTATAAAGCATAATTATTGATAGCAAAATATTCACACGACATTAAGGCCGGAACAAATTTCAAATCCTTCTTTTGTCACTCGGAGTTGGAACATCGCGAGGGGGGGGGGGGGTCAATAAAAATTAACGCGAAAATCAAATAAATTGGAATAAATTGCACGGAAGCTTGTATTCAACTAATTTTAATATTATATTGTTGCATAAAACCTATAAATCAAGTAATTTTTTATCGAATAATTCAATGATATCCAGAAAACAAAAGGTAAAATAACTCCCATCTTCTATAATTTGATTTTTAGTCGTTTAAACTTTCAGATATTGGAATTTTTTATTGGAACTTACATAAATTACTTCAAACTTTATTTATTTCCCCCTTCGGGTTTTTGGAACTTTCGAAGGGGGGGGGGGGGGTGACAAAAGAAGAAATTGATATTTGTTCCAGCCTAATTGCGTTAACTAAATGTTTGTTACAAAACCAGATTTTATGTTTCGTGGTAACTTGGTTTAAACGTATCTAAACATCTTCAGAATTATTGTTTTGATGCCATTTAGCACAGAAGGCTTAAAATATCAATAACAGTAATTGTATGCTTGGAGTCAATTGAATTTTTCATCGTTTTCTTTCAAAAAACAAATATAATCAAAAGATGAACAATGTTGCTGCATACATTTAGGGGCAACACTTATAAACATTACTCAATATTTTTTGGCCTCAAAAACAAATGAAATTTTACCTTTTTGCAATAATATAGGTTACAATAATACTGTTCCTATGTTCATTTTTATTCCAAATAAATCATTTGATAGGGTTTTGAAACATTTTTTCTATACAGGCTTTTTTATAGAAAATGTCCGTTATTTTATAAATCCGAAAATTATCATAAAAAGACCATAAAAATAACTTTAAAACTATTCCTCTACAAACAAAGAAAGTTGAAATTTCATATAAAACAACCCGTTTGTTTTTAAAAGTTTTCATTTTATCTAAGAGGTGTTTGTTTGTGAGTCTTCGAAAAAACAGATATTTTAAAACTTTAAAAATAAATTTTGAGTAATATAAAAAAATCTTCATCTACAAACCAAATTAAGCCAATTTGCAATTCAATTTATAAGTTTTCAAACGTAGAAAACAGTTTTCAGATATTTTAACTTCAGACTTAATTAATAATGATTATCTGGAAAAATTTCATGTTGATCAAAGTTACCCCAGTGATCGAAATTCCCCCAGCTTACGGTACCTAAAAATCATGAAAAGTATGTTTAACATCGAACTGCGCACATTATTCTACTAATTTTTCTTCATCATTAAGGAATCTAAGGTTTACGCATTTTTTCCCTTTGTTAATCAGTATACAATCAGAATTCAACTTTGGAAGCATGCGTTTGTGTAATTTTGTATTAAAATTTACTAGGGCTGTGTCGTAGTAAAAATATTTTCATTGACCTCACTTTCAACTGAAACGCATTGATAGATTGACACACATCATCAGAGATGCTGGTGGGCCTGATTTTTCAGGATTTGCTTGATTTTTGAAGGTTCTGCCTGATTACCTGATAACCCTCGTTTTTCCCTGATTTTCGGAAATAAGCTTGATTTTGCCTGATTTTTTTTTATTTTTCACATTCAATTTCAAATATTTGAAATTCAGTGCTTATTTGTCGTCTCTCCAACCTTTAATTCAATAACTTTACACGCTATTGGATTAAAATCTTCTATCAATATTTATAGCTAGTTTTAGAAGATTCTGGCACCATGAACTCGAAGTTTTTGTCAGATTTTGTCTATCGTATCCAGTTTTATTGATAAGACTTTTAAAGAAAAACAGTTTTATAATAAATCAATCATTGATATCTGTTCTTCTGATCTTCTTTGTTGAAGACTGCAAAGCGTTTTAACTTATGCTTTGAAAAATATCTAAAGTTCATTTAAGTTAAAAGTTTCATTGGAATTCCATTTTAAGAGAGGGGAAAAAAATAAAATTTCTATATCTTCAAAGTCAAAATAACTTGCGGTATTCGGGAATGTTGATTACAACGTACAACTTTAATTTTTAAAATCATGTTTTATTCTACAGTTTTGCCGGAAAAGTGCACAATTTTTTATTGATAAATTTTTACCCACTTTAAAAACTTATTACGAAAATCAGAGCTGGTAAAAATATTCATAATTGTATTTTTATCAATTTCAATTGCACCTCCATATTAGTCAAAACCTTTTTTAATTTTTTTTTCGCACCTCGGAAAAATTTGAATTTTGTTACATTGTATTATCGCACTTCATATGTTACAGTACTTGTTAGTAAATTAAAACTCATTCAACTTTCAATATTTATCTTAATTGTTGCAACACTTTATAAAAAGCAGGACGTTTTTCGGAAAAACATATCATGTTTTCGCTCAATTATCAGCCAATTGCATAATGTTTAAAATTATAAGTTAAGAAACTAAATAAATGATTTATTTGTGTTTCAAAATCCGCAATTAAGGAAAATGTACTTTTTATTAAAATTATTTGACTATAGGATAAATGACTGGAAAATATGATATTCGTATGCAAACAATCAATCACATTTCTATAGAAATCTGAATTTGTTTGAATTGTTTCAAGCTTATAGAACTGTTCATGCAATTATAATGGTAGGAAAACTTTTGTAATTTGTCACATTTAAGCTTATCTTCGTGAAAACTACTATGAAATTTAATCGCAAAAGGCTTTGGTTAGATTTCAAATATTAAAGTTTAGCTAAAACAAGTCCAAAAAGGTAAATTTTAAAACAACTGCTGAATCACACATCACATATTTGAAAAACGCTATATTCCGTCAGTTAAACGTGTGAAAGCTAGTCAAACTGTGACATGAAATATGAATAAAAGGCAGTGAGCAGCTAGCTAGCATGCCGGTTCCACAAAATTTTGAAACAGTGACCAAAAAGGCACTCAGCTCGATCATTTAAATTATAATTTTCAATATATTTGAATATAGTTTTGAAGGGGTAAATTTCTGCGGTAGAGTTTTGTTTTAAATGGTATTTATATATTTCTGTGAAACTATAGTGATGAAGAAATCCAAACAGTACGCTTTTTCAAAAGCAAAAATAACGATGAATTTTTGATCCCTGAAGATGATATCATACGATATCGAAACGTCGGTTTAAAAACAAACTTCGTTTGTTAAGTAAAATTTGGACTGCTTTGCCGAACATTATACAAACTGTTAATAAATTCAGTCTCCAATTATCACAGTTTATAATGATTTCTAGTGTTCATTTAAGAATGATCCAAGTAAGCATTTTTAATTTTGTTTTTTCAACGAAATTAATTAATACTCATATTTTCTTTAACACTAAACGTACCCGAGGCGGTCAAATGACGGTTTTTGAACTTTAAACGATGATTACGCCTTATATAATTGTTTTTTCGCAAATTTAACGACAGGACTATTTTTGTTTTTGAAATGCAAGTATTTTTGCGTTTTTAATTTTTTTTAAGTGTTACGGTTTTCGAATAACGCATGTGGTATACCTATTCATACCGCGAGCGGTCAAATGACGGCAAACACCGTTTTCGCTAAAACTCCCTTGTTTCTCAACCGATTTCTACCAAGTTTATAGTTTTGAAAAGCTTATAATTCGACTCAAATATGTTTCTCAGACAATTTTCAGCTACAATCGATAACTTTAAGCTTAGCTTAGCTTAGCTTGTTTGACTACTCATATCCACCTTAAATCATTGAACTCGAAATGCTATTTATTTGTTTCGGGGGATGGTAATGCTATTTAATTACGTAATTCAAGAGAAAAGATGATTTTTTGTTATTTTTTATCTATTCATGCGCATTTCGAATTCCATGATCGCTGGCGTGGCTTAGCAGAACAAGTTCCACGTCGCCAATGGTTGCTACTCCGTGATTAATCGAGGCCATCAATTTTGCACAAAGTCCAAAAGAATGGTGCTTGGGATTAGCAGTTCATTCTCAATGTACAAAACTCATGCTCTCCGTTTTTGAAATGATTAATAACGGCGCCGGCCACGTCCTAGTAGTCAATGGGGAAAAAGGAAGGAATGTTAGTTTGATACTCTTTAGGTTCAACTAGCCACTTCATGCTCCTGCATACTCCAAAAATAATTTTGAAATAGTCAGAACCAGAAATAAGTAAGTATTACCAACTATGGAAACCGTCTGTACGTCTGCGAATCTATATTCAAGTATCAAAGGAAGGGGTTGTGTTAGTTGGAAAAAGGTAAAGATCAGGATCCATTTTGGTCAATGGTGCGATCGTATTTTCCTACACCTTCTATGCTCCTAGACATTTCATAAGGAAACTCCTACTTCTACGAGGCATTCAATAAACGTTAAATAAATATATATTGAGTTAAGTATTGAAAGAAAATTATTACCATCCATATTTAATCCCTATCAATCTAGCTTTTTTCCCTAACAGTGATCCCTGTTTAATCAAAGAATTATCAAAAGGCTTTAATGGTTGAAAAAAAAACAGTATTTTGAATTGAATGTATTTTTAATAATATGCCGACAAAAACTTCTCAAAATGTTTTTCGTGATAAATACCATTTTGATAATTCTTTAATTTTTTCTTCTCCTTGCCTCTTTTTGAGCTTCATTGCATGTACAAAGTAATGTTAAAATTTTTGCTATTTTTGAAAAGATCTGATATTATTTTCGATTTATCAATTCGAGTAACTACTAATCAATCAGAACATTTTATTATTTTTAAATGCTGGGTATTTTGAGAAAAACAAAACGCGACTTTTTAAAATAAACTTGAAATAACATGGAAACAGTATTTTGAAGTGATTGAAATTTACTTGTAGAACGAAGGAATAAATCTGATGCACATATACGAATTTTGACAATGAATTATTCATCGCAGCAGAATCATTATAGAATGATGAGAAAAATAGAGAACAAACAGCAGATCTTGAGATGGAAATAAAACAGCATTTGATAGTTAAAAATAACTATTAATTCGACACATAAAAAGAAAAAAAAATAACTCACATGACATGATCTAATTTATATGACAAAAGCAGATTATAATATCAACAAGTTTCAGCAATCTTGTCTGTCAAAAAAAAGTTTTTTCTTAAGATTTTGAATGAGTGACAAGAGCAACTTATATTCAGATGATTGGTTTTTGAAGTGATTATTGAAAAAATAATATTTTAATTCGGAATAAGGACAATTAGCTTCTTTTTATCATACATTCTTTTCATCATACATTGAAAATCGTGTTTCATGTAAAATATAAGCCACGTTTTGTTTTCATAGAAAAAGTAGTACATTTCTAACAAAAACACGATACCGAAAATTCATAATTGTTAACAGTATGATGGTCCTCTCCATTTATAATTGAAAAATATATGACATTTCCTTATTATTTGCATATCGGATCTGTTACTTTCAAAATTTATCAGGTGAAATTTAACCTGTTCCTGAATTTTGACATTTTTCAAAGCTTAATACTTTCAAATTGCACAATATTTGATAACAGATGCAAATTTTTAAATGTGTTTGTATGTAAAATATTTCTGAAAACATAAAATAATTCAACTTCTCAGAATTTGTATTTTTTTAATATTCATGTTTTACTTGTCAAATAGTCATAATTTCTAACTCAAAAGCAAAGTAAACTTCGAAAATCCCCTATTTGAAATTTCCAATGCAATTTTTCAAGTTTGTAAAAAATTTGAAGCAAAAAATAACCATTCCGGGCACAAGTTTCCAACACTTATAAACTCAATTTTTTAAAAAACAACAGATATTCTAACATTAAAATTATGAGCTGTAAGAACTATTCAAATATTTAGATATTTCTAATTTTAAACTTACAATTGGCCTAGAAAAACAAAAGAAAAGTAAATAAAATCAAATCACAAATACTAACCAACTGTGATTAGTTTTGGAAAGTTTTTCTATTTGAATTTATATGCCATCCCTCCAAAACGAATAGAAAATTCTATTGTTATTGAAAAGTTTAGCTCAAATGGATAAAGCTTTAATTTTCTTTACTTAAATCAATCTTTCTAGAATAACTGAAAAGTCTGGAACAACTCTGTAATAATCAAAAAGAGAAAACTATTATCACCACTTATACGAAGTCAACTCCGTATATGAAAAAAAAACCGTTATCACTAACACTGTTTCCTAAATCGCCTTTTTATGAAACTGTAAAATCTATCGCCAAACATGCATGATTGTAAGTTGTGTGAAATTCAATTTAATACTGTTTAACGGCATAAAAATAGTAGAGGCAAAATATTACTATCGTTTTAAGAACGCTTACGAACGTGAAAAATAAATACAAAGGAACGGTCTCACCGGGAAATCCATATGAAATGCCGATTCCAGATCTGGAGAAGTCCGCCAGGAAAACTGCTTGAATATTTGGAGAGTTTGCTTTCCGAAATTTTCGATAGTTTTCGTCGTTTGATTGGTTCCGTTGTGCCTATTTTCCGAATTTTAAATTTCCAAATTTCGTTGACAGAAAAAAATGCGTCTATTCCACTCAGCCACAGCCTACCAAGTCCTCAGCTACAATCGATAACTTTAAAGTTATTTACAGTACAAGAAAAATTTTATGAAAAAACATGCTTTAGGAAAAAGGTTGTAAATCAGTTATTAACTGCTCGAAAAAAATTTTACTTAGTGCCTGAGAAAGCTGAAGTTAGAAGCTATATGTTGCACATATGGAACATTTTTTTGAAAAATGTCTAAGATCATGGCCACAAAAAATATAAAAAAATTGTGTAAAACCCGTACTTTTCAATAAATCAACCGCCAAAGCTGTTCCTGTTACAGTAGAAAATTTTGAAAAATTGAATTGAAAAGTTGACGTAATTTGTCATATTTTGGCATCTTTAGATTTTAGAAATACGAAATACATAATTCATGACGAATTTTCAAAGGTAGCTGTTTTTCGAACTTTTTATCAATTTGGATTTTCTGAGACAATTCCTACACCTAAGCTCAGCTTTGCACTGGATTTTGAGTACGTTAACATAAGATTTAGGCAATAAAACTATATGCAAAAGAAAGCAAATTTCATACCGGTTCTAGTGGTGTAACTGCATTGGTGGTGCAATGCTTGGCAAAAATATGATAAATAAAACAGTGAACTAGTTTCTGAATTTTGAGAAGTCAGCACAAATTCTTGCTTGGCAGACGGGCGCAGTGGGTGGTAATATCTCAAAGCTATTTTGCACACGAAGACGGATGAAAGGAAACGAAAAAACAAACGAGCATTCGCTCAAATTTTCTGGTTTTACTTTCAGAAATATATCTATCTATATATATATAAAAAGCAATTATCTGTATGTTTGTTTGTTTGTCCTCTATAGACTCAGCCGCCTTAAGAGCTAGAGATCTGAAATTTGGCATGGATGCTCATTAGGACCAGGAATGATGAAAAATGTTTTTAGATTTTTGGACGACCCCTTCTGAAGGGGGTCGTCCATACAAGACATATATTGTTTTCACGTTATTGACGTTATTTTTCGTCGGATTGTGATGAAAGTTTGCACATGAGTGTTTTGAGAGACGAGCAATCGATTACAGTTGTCAAATTTAGGGATAGGGGTCGGCAAAAGGGGTCGTCCATATCCACTGATTAATGTTTTTGCGATATTGGCGTTTTTATAGATCGTATTGTGATGAAAATAAGCACATGAGTGTTTTAAGGGACGAGCAATCGATATCAAGTTTCGAATTGCGGATCAGAAGTCGGCTGAAGGAGTTGTCCATACCCAACTTTAATGTTTTTGCGATTTTGACGTTATTCTACATTGGAAAATTTCCGCATAGGAGTTTTGAGGGACGCTCTTTTGCTTTCAGGTTTCAAATCTTGACTCAGGGGTCGGCAAAAGGGGTTATTATCTGTTCACTGTTTTACGATATTCTCTTGATTGAGCATAGAATTGTAATGAAAATTGACACATGGGAGTTTAAAAGAAAAGATAACTGATTTCAGGAGTCAAGCTTTGAATCGTGGTAAAAAAAGGCCGTTCATGTTAGTTGCTCACTGTTTTCGCGATATTGTCGTGATCATGCATCGGATTGAGACGAAAATATTCAGATGAGGGTTATAAACTATGAGCAATTGACTCCAGGTAGCATGTTCCGTGTCAAGGGTCGACGAAAGGGGTGTCTATATTCACTGTTCACTGTTTTCAAGTTCCTGACGTTATTTTACATATAATTTGAAAAAAAATGGCACAAGGGAGTTGTGAGGAACGTAAAATTGGTTTTAATTATCGAATTTCGGGCCACGGGACAGAAAAAGAGGGTTTCATTGAAAGTTCAGTGTTTTGTGCAATAATTTTGTTCGAGACAGTTAATTGATACCAATTTAAGTGTGAAGGTCAAGCAAAAGAGTCGTGCACATAAACAAATAGGACATGTTTCTGCCATAATGTCTAGATTTTGCAACCGATCGAGAAGAAAACACTCTCACATAAATTTTAATAAAAATCCAATCAACCGTTTAATTTGAATTTCAAGTAATAGTAATAATAGCGACTTTAAACACTGTTGAATTTTGTCCCCAAAATTGTTGAAAGAATGTTTCGAATTCATTTTCTAAACTCATTTTGACGTACCATTGATTTAAAGCGAAACGAAGTTCGTACGGGATCAGCTAGTTTATTATATTTTTGTCAAGCATCGCACCGTCAATGTAGTTACACCACTAGCACCGGTATGAAATTAGCTTTCTTTTGCATATAATTTTTTTGCCTAAACCTTACGATAACACACTCAAAATCCAGTGCAAAGCTGAATTTAGGTGTAGGAATTGTATCAAAAATCCGAATTGATGAAATGTTCGAAAAACAGCTGCCTTTGAAAATTCGTCATAAATTATGTATTTCGTATTTTACAAAATCTGAAGATGCCAAAATGTGAAAAATTACGTCAACTTTTCAATTCACTTTTTCAAAATTTTCTACTGTAACAGGAACAGCTTTGGCGGTTGATTGATTGAAAAGTACGGGTTTTACACAACTTTTTTACATTTTTTGTGGCCATGATCTAATTTTTAAAAAAATGTTCCATATGTGCAACAGATAGCTTTTAACTTCAGCTTTCTCAGGCACTAAGCGAAATTTTTTTCGAGCCGTTAATAACTGATTTATTATACATGCAGATATAAACCAAAATATGAGCGCTAATAATCATAGCAGCTTTGCCTACTAGCGACACGGCGCATACGTCGCGACGTTGAAAATCTTAACGACGTATAGTGAGTTTCCAAGGAGACTTGGAGTATGCGAATGATGGCCTAAGGAAAATCAACAGTAAATAACATAAACAAAGTTTATGCACTACATGAAAATCGCCTACTGGACTGAAAAAAAGAATAACAAGCCTTCGAGTGACAGGAATCTCGCTAGTAAAAAGTGTCGCTAGTAAAACTGTCGCTATTCGGTTTGGTGCTATACACATAATACAACCTTTTCCCTGAAGCATGTTTTTTAATAAATTTTGTCTTGTACTGTAAATAACTTTAAAGTTATCGATTGTAGCTGAAAATTGTCTGAGAAACATATTTGAGTCGAATTATAAGCTTTTCAAAACTATAAACTTGGTAGAAATCGGTTGAGAAACAAGGGAGTTTTAGCGAAAACGGTGTTTGCCGTCATTTGACCGCTCGCGGTATGAATAGATATATACAAAGTGTCGGTATGTTTAGTGTTAAGCGTAACTTTATTTTACCACAGGCTGTTTCTTAGATTCTCAATAGAGACTGAGTTGCAGCATTTTTAATACTAAGATTATATTCACTACATGATGATCACAGTTAGAATTAAAAAATCCCTTAAAGCTCAGAATTCTTCTATCAAGAAAATGAAAATAAAGGATGACCCAAAAAAATGACGGAAGGAAAGTTAGCAAACAAAATTAAAATGTTTTTCGTGCTTCTGGATATTAGTTCACTGAACGATGTTTCCAGAAGATAGTAATGAGATGCAAACATATTGTAAAGTAGCTTCAATAAGAATCGTTACCGCGAAATTACTTTGCGTAATCACAGCGGAATCTGTTGTGTGAGCTCAATGAAGGAACTAATCCACCTTTTATGTAAACCACTAAACAACGATTTCGCGAGAAGATTTTTACCATCACTAAGAATCTACAGACATTCATTCACCGGAAAAACCCCAAAATGTACCAATTTCGTGGTGACGATCGCCCAAATGCCACCGCAAAGCCAATTCAAAATTAATACATTTGTCGTTTTTGGAAAACGCCATTGTTTCCTTTCCCTAATGAAGGGTGAGCTAAACAACAACACCACCACGTCATATCGGTTAGTCGGGGGAGAAATTTCTTAAGATGTTGAGGTTTTCCTCGTCGAGTAGGGTTTTCTTCCGTTTCTAGTGAGGTGGGTGGATGGGCTTGGAAACTCGTTTCCTTTAACGATAATTATCCCTTCAGCCGGGCCTGGTGGTGTGTGAACCATTGAAAAAGGCAGCTGAGCGCGTTCTCAGCCTTGTTTCGCGTAAAGCTAACTCTAGTGATTAGGACGAATAGTGAGATTAAAATGTAAAGTACTGTGCACATTGGTTGCAACTCGTCGTTTATCGAAGAATGGTAAGTGCAATTAAAAAAATGAATTTGGAAGCTTTGCAGAAGAAATTTCTTTCAGACTGACTGGTAATAACTACAATTGGTCAAACAGTTCCGGTTTTGAAGGATAAATGTAGAGTTAATCAAAAGACTGTTTCCAAAAAGAAACATCCAACTGTTTCCGGAAGTTCTAAAGGTGAACTCGCTTGGGTTTTGGTTTGTTTCAATAATAATCGTTCGGTTTTAAGATCCATCGTTTCTGGCACATGACGGCGACGCCGATGCCAAAGAAGACGACGACGACGACGACGATTGGCCATCGGAATCGATGGCATACCGACTGGATCCAGCAAAAGCTACCTCCAGGAGAGGTTAATTTTGAGGGAAAATTAAAATCGTGAAAAATGGCTATAACATGGTGGCGATTGTGGTGGCTTCCAGACAGAAAATCGTTTTTTTCCTCATGGGGTAGATTGAAAACGTTATGGAGTAGATAGGCTCTGTGTTTTCTCAACTAAAGCCCTACCAGGGCCTCTTTTTAATATTAAGCCTTAATCGAGAAGATTATCATCAGCGTTCGAAAAAATTGACTCATCATCATAAAATGATATGGCCTAAAAGGACTTCACATGTCACGGAGTATGAAGTCAAACATTGTTACATCACTCAACCGTTTGCTTTTAATGAAAATTTTGAATAAGGTTACATTGCTAATCCACCATGAGCAATTAGGAAGCATTTAAAATACTTCCGCTACTAGGAAGACAATTTAAAAGTTTGCTATTGTCTTTTGTTTTGCATTTTTAAACATTGTAAGAAAAAGATATATTGATAACGAAACCTGTATTTCATAGATTTTAAAATATTGATTAGTTTTAGACAAAATAATCTTGAAAGTGTACTGATTCTTGTTATGATGGGTATAATGGATGATTACTTTATTTTTCAGAAAATAATGTTATCCATTTGTCACTTTTTAGATAACAGATAGAATTCCCATTTATTATTATTAACAGTTTTTGGTTATTCAATCAGTTATTTTGATCCTTTTATAACAAAACCTGAAATGCACTTTCGTAATTTCGACTCCAAAAATGTGTTTTTTTTGGCTTTTGCTCAGCTACAGACAATAGATTTGAGATTTGTTTGGATAATTAAGTGTAATTTTGAAGGTTCCATCAAATGGGGTAATTTTTTTTGGTGATATTCAATTGCAGATGAAAATACACCTGTGTTTGTGAATTTCTACCACTATATAATTTGTGTTTTTCTGGTTTTTAAGCAAAGATCGAACCTTGTAGTATCATTTTTATTATATAATTGTTAAGTAAAAGTTCTTACATGAGCACAAATAATTTAAAATGAGTGCAAAAATCGATTGAGTTTTGTTTTATTCTGCCGTCATCTAACAGCAATTGTGATCAAATATGAAAAAAAATTGTAAATGGTGAGTAATGTGAGGTAAGGTTTTATTTAATATGAACAGCTTTTTACTATTTATACGATTTTATTTACTCTTGCGTCAGCTGGTGGTTTGTAGTATGTTGCTTACTTCTGTTGAATGTATTATTTGTTGGAAGCAGTTTTCATGTCCCAAAAAGACTTTTTTATAATTACCAGCTTGACCTTCCAAAACTATTCGGGTCAATATGACCCGATACGCACAATCAGATCATCTTAATCTTCTATCCAATAAACTGAAGATCTGAGATTTTCGAGAGACCATTTTTCTATGAAAATAATAATCAAATTAACGTGGAAAAACTAAAATTTAAGTATAAGAAATTTATTTATCGAGAAATGGAATACAAAGCAAAGCAAACCAAAATCGGACATCACTTTTTAAGAAAAAAAAATTTCTACCAGAAAATCCGAGATAGCGGTTACAATGTTCAACAAATTTATACTTCGTTGGAAAGGTTTTTTTTTACAATTAAAAACATCAATGAAATACTTTAAAACAGTAAAGCTCACAGAAATTATAAAAAAAAAATTAAAAATATAATGTTTTTCGGGATTTTTTTTTATTCGGATCCAACTACAGATAACCTTGTTAAACATATTTTAATAATTGTAAAAGATTAAGAAACTAGAAAAAAAAATACCTACACAATAAATGTAGGTGAACGCCAACAAAATGCAGATAAAATTTTACCGAATGGGGTATTTTGCAAACAGCTTCATTTATAGAAAACTTGAATTTATTTGACTTCTCTCCTCGTTTTCTTCGTTAAACAGATAGAATCTTTATGAATTGGTTTATGGTATCAAATGTGAGTTACCTTATGTTATGTTATGCTGACCACGTCTCAAAAATTTTATTTACGTTATGAACCATTAGATAAAATTTAAAAATACATTTCTCTATTGTTCCAAGTTATTCATTTTCAATCTTTTCGTCTGTATCACAGCTTCCAAGTTGAATGCATTTTTTGAGTTTATTTTTTATGCAAAAATAAATTTTCCTTCACGCATTTATTGTGTCCTCCATAGAAGCTCGAGGTATTTTAAACCAAGAATTGCTTCTTTAGTTCTTCGAACACACTAAATCAGGAACACTTTAATTATCTGGAACTTTGTTAGAAACATTATTCTTCTTGCGAAGTTTCTGATAACTTATCTATATATATAAAAATGAATTTCTGTCTGTCTGTCTGTCTGTCTGTCTGTCTGTCTGTCTGTCTGTCTGTCTGTCTGTTCCCTATAGACTCGGAAACTACTGAACCGATTTACATGAAACTTGGCAGGTGGGGGTATTGGAGGCCGGGGAAGGTTTCTATTATGGTTTGAGACCCCTCCCCCTAACAGGAAGGGAGGGAGGGGCCTCCCAAACAAAAGACAATTCTTTGCATAAGTCGAGAACCCATCAAGCAAATGGTATCAAATTTGGCATGGGGTGATATTTGGGAACGAGGAATATTTCTATGTATATTTGGTACCCCTCTCTCTTCTCAGTGGGATGGTAGGAAGGGGGAGGGGGGCTACCTTACAATTTTTCATATAACTCGAAAACTAATCAAGCTAATGGAACAAAATTTGGCATAGGAGTGTAGAGGAATACGAAAAATGGTTCTATGATTATTTCAAACCCCTCCCTCCTTCCATTGGAGATACAGGAAGAAGGGGGGGGGGCTTTAACCACTTTTTTATTGCATAGCTTGAAAACTATTCGAGCAAATGAAACCAAATTTGGCTAGGAAGGGTATATGGGTACGATAAACAGTTCTATGAATATTTGGTACCCCTTCCTCCTTCCAGTGAGGATATAGAAAGGGGGGAAGGGTGCTCCTTTACAATTTTTAGCATAACTGGATAAATAATCAAGCAAATGGCACCCAATTTGACGTGGGAAGCTATATGATTACGACGTTTCTATGATATTTTGAGAACCTTTCGTCCTTCAAGTCGGAAAATCTTAAGGGGGGAAGGTCCTCCCATATAATTTTTACATCCCTCGGGAACTTACTAAGCATATGGAATGAAATTTGGGTTGAGAGGGTATTTGAGAACAGGGAAGGTTTATGTGAACATTTGGTACTACTGCCTCCTTCCAGTGGGGTGATATGAAGGAGAGGGGGAGGGGGGGGGGGGCTCCTTTATGATTATTCGCATTGCTCGAGAACTAATCAAGCAAATGGAAACAACTTTGGCATGGGAAAGCTTTGGCATGAATACGTAAAATGGTTATTAGCTTATTTGAGACTTCTTTCTCCTTCAATTGAGAATGCAGTTAGGGAAGACGGAAGCTCATATATGTATGATTGTTTTGCATAAACCAAAAACTTATCTAACAAATGGAACAATCATTCAATTTAGCAACTGGGGAAGAATTTGGCATAGGAGTGTATTTGAATACACGGAATGTTCAATCTTGATCCTGTTCTTCCAGGTAGGGGATAGGTAGGAAGAGCGGCTCCGATACAAATTTTATAGCATAACTCGACAACTTATAAATCAATCGAAACCAAATTTGGCATGAGAGGGTATTGAAGCTCAAGATATGTTTTTTCCGGTAGTTAAGCATCACTACCACAAATCAGTGGAACGATATAGAGGGAAAAGAGGGCATTGATTAAATTTGTTTAATATTTCTAAAACTTATCGAGAAAATAGAATTAAATTATCATGGGAGCAAATTTGTGTACAAGCAATGTTTCTTCGATGGTTTAAAAACCCCTTCTCTTGCCAGAGGGGAGATATACAGTAGGGAGAGGGACACCAATTTTTTGAATAACTCGAGAACTTATCGAGAATGGGGCCATATATGACGTGGGATCGTATTTGTATACAAGAAGTGTTTTTCTGATGTTATGAGACCCACCTTCTTTCAATTAGAGATATAGGAATGGGGGTAATTCGTATGATTATTCGAGAACGAATAGGTAAAATAAATGTCCCATGATGTTATTTTGTTACTGAAAATGCTCACATGATAGTTTGATAAAGTTTCATATTTATAAAAAAAATATTTTGGCATAAGTTATAAACTTTTTAAGCAAAGAAATTCAGAGTCATAAAAAGGATTAAAACACGGATTTAAAAAAAATAATTAAGATTTCAAAATAAAAAATTTGCAAATTCATTTTGAAAAAAAAAAAAAAAATTAATGATATTGAAATAGTACAACTCCGCAAGGGGAAATAAATAAAGTTTGGAGGCGAGGATTCTTTACGAGCGCAAGCTAGGTTTTCAAGGTCACGCGGAACAAGAAGTGCCTCATGCGAGTCAACTAGACGAAAGAAATAAAAGACTGTTGTGACATGAAACTACTCGGTGCACTTATCTTGGATAAGTTTATTAGAGTTTGTTAAGCGCATATTATGGATCGTGGGTTGTTTTTTAGGGTTAATCAGTTTTTATACATAGTTTCATCACGATGATTGAAGATAATTTAAAAGAAATGTAAATGAGGTTTAGTTTTATCTTTAAATAAATTAAAAAAAAAAAAAAAAATAGAACTTCAAATTTTGTGCAAATAAATAACAAGTTAAATAACTAGGTACCACAAGTTTCAAAAATTTTTGAAGGTGTAGCAAAGCACACCGGGTCAGCTAGTTAATAATAAATTAAAAAAAAATTAAGCAATTAAAACATGTTTTAGACTTGACTATTTTCGAATGAACATATAAAATGATAATCAATGATCTTAAATTTGACTCAAAAAATTGGGTGAACATGGAAAAAAATCTAGAATGAATCAGTTACTCGAATTTCAAACCGAATATTTAAATTTTTCTATGCCGTAAGTTTAAAATTTCCTCTATATAATAAAACTTTTCAATAAACAAAAGTTTTATTGAGGCAACAAAATTCCAACATTTGTTCGAGGGGCAAAGAACTTAAGAGCCTTTTTTGACTAATATGAAAATGCGTATTCTAAATATGCAGTTAATTTTTTTCTAACTGCTCTTGTTTTCGAGATAACATTGGAAAACAGGAAGAAATTCATTTAATCATTTTGTTAACTGTTTTGGCAAACCAGAAGGACATTTCAAAGATTGAAAAAATAAAATTATAATTCAATCATCAACTATCCCGATGTTAGCGAGTAATTTTGACTCTTGAGAAAAAAGTTCTAGAAGTTCGCTTTTTGTTTATTTTTCTCAATTCCGTAAAATACAGGAATTTCGAATTTTTTTAAAGAAGTAAATCAAATTGAATCTTCTATATTTCTTAATCCGTTTGCAGTCTTCAGGACAGTTCTTGAGTTAGTTAAAATCTTCATTTTAAAATACTCTACGACTTTCTTCAATGCTGTCAGAAAAAGTTAGGTAAGTATCATGTTTTTTTAATGTAAATCCTTTACTTGAAACGGCTCATACCTTGAGGAACCAAACTTTTTTCTTTATTAAAATTGTGTGCTTATGTTTTGTTCACTTTATGTTTCAAAAGAAAATAGACAGACGAAAATCTAAAGCTTTAAGAAAAAGATATATTTCCACATCTCTCACCGGAAAATAGGGTGATTTTTCGGTCGCGAAATATAGTTTTAATGTTATCTATTCTTTGTTTCTCTAAAACAAAAAAAAATTAATGAATGGAGAACAATATAAAAAATCAAAATCATTTTTTATTTTCCATGTAGGTTTATTGGATCTTCAGTTATCTGCGATCGATTTGAATTCTTCACGCTTACTGATCAAAACAAAAGCTGATAGACGAAATCAGACAAATGACATGGATTCAGGACGCCTAAATCTTTCAAAATTAGTTTATTAAACAAAGGATCCAAAAATGCTGTTCTCTAGTATAATCGTTGAAAGCATCTTTAAATAGGGATATTAAAAATGTTGAAAAATGTTCCTTGAGGTAATTTTTAAAATAAAATTACCTCCAGTTTACCTCGAATTCCTAATGCCTAGGATAATACCGAAATTTAAGATTAATCGCAAAATGATTACCCATGAATATATGCACCACTATTTAGATTTTTAAGAATATGTACATCAGACCACTGCAAAATTTGACTTTTTGCTCCCGTATGTTTTTCCAATACTCTTTGGGTCACCAGGTATCAGTGTAAAATTTGAGATGATTTGGTTGATTCCTAAATTTCGATAAATTTTGTATAGTAATTTGTATGGGAGAAAAAATTTTGGCAAATAAATTTATTCAAAAAATTAAAAAAATCTTGAATTATAGTTTATCTTTTATTGTTGTTTTTGCCTTCATTCAAGCTCCATTTTATGCGAACGTTGAAAGAAGTTGAAAAATTACAAAAAAAAAAGTTGAACCCATTTCAAAATATAAAATCTGGATGCATTGGAAAGTGTTCAAAAATGGCAGTCTTTGTTTGCTGGGGCTGTCAATAATTTCACGAGAATTTTTTGCCAAGGTTAAATAAATCAACAAACTCATTGGTGATTTTTTTTTCCACCCTACAATTAAAAAAAATTTCAAGTAAGCAGTCAAGAACGCTAAAATAAAAAAAAAAATACATTTCCAAAAATTTGTTGTATAACATCGAATATCTTTCCTAAGGTACATGTAAGGAATTTGGATTGTTTCGATGAAATGTACTGCAAAAATCAAAAAAGGTTAGTAATCCACAGTTTTATTTTTCTGTACTTCCTTTAAATTCCTGGTGATTTTTGAATAAAAAATTTTATGTTCCTATACATATTTCCTTTCAAGCTGATTCTGAACGCTATGAATCGCTTTCAAAATTTTTATTGATGTTTTCAGCAGTCAAAGCAACCAAAAAAAGCCATGGGAGGGGCAAATATTTATAAACTTAAAGTTTCCATACAAAGCTTGAAGCGGCCATAAGTATTTAGGAGCATTGACTCCACGAGGAGTTTTATTCAACTGTTTTTTCATGTTGCAAACAGTGGTCCTTGATAAGCGCACGATTTTTTCAAAATCTTTCGACAGTTTTTCGTAAAGAGTGCTTCTGAAATGAATGAAACCTAATAACTTGCTTAACCATAACATACTAAATTTCTAAATTTTCGCACCAAAAATCCGTGCTTTACTCAATTTTACTTTAAATTTGTATGGTGGTCCCTCTTTTTAGGAGAGGGAGGTTTTCAAACTTCGTAAGACTTATTCCCCGCTTCAAAAACTTCTCCACACCGATTTTCACGTCAATCTGTTCAGTAGTTTCCTCCGAATCTAAATATGCGGTACATACCGACAAGCCTTTTATATATATTCATAAATTTCATGGTACTCCGTAAAATTTTTAAACCCACTCTTGTTGAAATACTGAAGTCTGCTTCATTTAATATTGGAACACAAACAATTGCGTGTAGTTCAGTCATTTATTAACGAATTCATAATTTGTTTTTCATACAAATGTAGCATTTTCTTTACTCTTTCATAAAAAAAAAAATTAAAAAAATTATTCATTGCTGTTTTGAAGAAATTCTCGTACTTTTCCCGTAATACGGCACATTAGGCGGCGCACACCCTTTTCGTCCACCGTTTTGGCGATTTGATTCCACCAGTTCTTCATTCGAGTCATGTTCCTAACAAGTTTTCCCTTTGCCTTAAGCCTCCGCTTCGTGATTGCCCAGTATATCTCTATCGGCCGGAACTGGGCGCAGTTTGGGGGGTTGAGGTCCTTCGGTATTACGCTGACCCCGTTCGTTGCGTACCATTCCATAACCGTTTTGCTGTAATGGCAGCTTGCGAGGTCCGGCCAAATCATTACTGGACGGTCGTGGGCACGAATAAACGGCAGAATCCGTTTCTGTAGGCACTCTTTTTTGTAGACTTCTGATGTCATTGTCTTGTCAGTGAGAAAGCCTTTGGTTTTCTGTCCACAACTGCATATCCCCTGCCAAATCATGTACTTGCGGGCGAATTTATCCGCAAACACGAACTTAAATTTTGCAGGTACATCCCCCCGAGCCGTCGCCAAATAAAATTTTTGACCTGGGATTTGCCCAAAGTCCGCCTTCACGTAGGTCTCATCGTCCATCAGAATACATCCGTCGAACTTGGTCAGCACTTGGTCGTACAGCTTTCGAGCACGGATTCTGGCCACATTGTTCTGCTTCAGCGTCCGATTTGGCTGTTTGCTGGCTCGGAATGACCTTATTCCTTCCCGGAGACGAATTCGTCGCACCGTACTGTGAGCGGCCTGGAACTTATTGGCCAAATCGCGGTCTGAAAGATTGGGATTCCTCTTGACGGCCTTGATGACTTTCCCACGCAGTTTCCGGTCGACAGTTCCACTCCGACGCTTCGAATGCGGCTTCCGAGCCGTCGTCAATGTTTCCTTGTACTGCTTGATAACACGCCATACGGTATTTCTGGGCATTTTAAGCTGTTTAGCTAGCTTCGATGTCGACAACAATGGATTTTGAAGAAAACTGTGCACAATTTGATCTCTCCGTTCGGCTTCCATGGCGGTTGTTTACAAAATGCTATCCTTTGGTGTTATGACATAAATACATGGTGAAAGGTGATGAATTTCCCGACACGTGGGTGAAAAAAGTTTCCAAATCCGTCCACTAGGAGCGCCACAATGAGCAAAAGAATTTGTTCCAATATTAAATGAAGCAGACTTTATTTAAACATTTTGTCAAAGCATTCCCTGGTTAAAAGCCAAATTACAATATTCATCGTGTTAAATCTCGTGAATGTTATGGGTTTGAACCATTTATAGAAGATCGTAACACGTAGCTCTCATTATTTGCCAAACTACTTTCCAATATTCTCCGACATCAGGTTATAAATTTATCTGAGATTTAAAATAACCCAAGATGCATCTTGTTGTTATACCCCATGTTTAAAAGAGCTGTAATGCTCAAACAGCCGAATGTGAAAAAGTTTTATGCCACCATTTGTGTATTATCATATATTTTCTTCCCTTTTTTCCATGTTTCTTTGCATAATCAGAAAATGAAAATGATAAACCAGTTGAAAGTTGGAAATCTCTATAATAAAGAATTTAAAAGAAAGAAAAGAATTCATGGAGCATGGAATCTTTTTATTCATAATTCTGAATTCAGCAAATCTATTTTTTTTTGTTTAAGATTCAATGCTCGCAAAAGTAATTGAGCTCGATCTTAAATATCAAAACCCATTTGTTATGTCCGTTTTAGACCAAATCAACTGCCATTCGTCAGAAGTGCATACAATTTCTAGACCCGAATTGACAATAATGATTGTTGACATTATTGCTCCAATTGTTATCTGGTTTTGCAAATTCATCCCAGAACCTCTATTGTTCACCAAAACAATATTTGATCACTGTAATAAAATTTTATTCCTGCAACTAGCTACTGCTCCATAAAAATACAGACAATCAATTGCCCTCACAAAAACCGACTCCGTCTCAGGGGAACAAATTTCTCCAACAACAGCACCCATAATCCACAGCAGCACACAAAATAAATGGCTATTTATGACTAATGCAATATTAATACTATCCACAAAAATTATCCCTGTCAATCATCCAAGAGTAATGACCTCCCATAGAAATCCATTTCTCAAAAAGCGCACAGCTCCAGTTTTGGTCTGGAGAAGACGATTGCCGGTTCATATCCATCTTAGTGTTCCCGTCACTGGTCTCCAGTACCAAACTATGTCCGGGTTTTTGTCGCCTTTTGTCCGGTGTTGTTGACTTGACTTCACAAACACATCATCATCATTATCGTCCATGTCATCGTTGCTGGTTTTTTCCCTCTCTATTTCTCGCCATCACGGAAGTCCATTTCGCTGCCAAGCATCTTCAAGGATGCGATGTCCCAAGGAAAACTTGGGAAAAATAGGATGAGGTGACTGGACTAGACTGGACTAGGGAAGTGCAAAGACACCGGCCAATAATTCATTACCGATTCTTCGATGGGACAGATATTAAACGTGAAATCTGTCGCTCATTTTTCCTGATATCGAAGATGAAAGCTTCCACTCGTCACCGTTTCGGCTCTCCTCATATCGTCGTCGTTGTCCTTCTCTTCCTTCTTCTCCTGCTTGCAAACATCCGAAACAAACGTCAAAAGACCATGTCGCCGAGATGGATCTTCTTCGTTCTTCCGCCGAGGACATCGTCGCCACACTTTATTGTTCCCGTTCCGTTTGGCGTGGCTGTTGGTCGGATCAGACTCGGCTTGGCTCGACTCGGCCGGCAATGTCCCAGTGCCCAATTACATAACAAATGACTATTGAGTGTGACATGGCACAGCCGCCGGTCCAGAGAAACATGACCGAATCGGGATAGAGAGGAAGAGCGAGAGGGAAGCAGATAAGCAAGATAAAGTGCTAGCCCTGCCTGGATGGTGTCGTTAGCCGGATCACGTTGCCATTATCGAGGAATTTTCTTCAATTTGGACGAGATTAGAGATCGTGTGAAGATTTAATTTATCACAAACCCATTGCCGAACGGTTTTTTGGGTTCGAAAGAAAGTTGAGGAAAACAGCTGACGATGCTTGCCATGAAGTATACATATTTTTATTTGCATATTTAATAGAATAAAATGAATCTTATCACCCACACCCATTAAAGAGGATGCGAAAATGCAATGCCTATTTAGCAAATCGAAAATGCGTTTAAAAGTACTGTACAAAAATTATATGATTTGAAGACTATAGCTCCCAAGCTAAATGATGCATGACCACTTCATTCAAGCGAAACATGAAAAACAGTTCATGGGATTTATCCTTTCGGATATTTCATCAAAAAAAAAATTATGAGAATCGAGCTCACTGCAACATCTCATCTCGGCTTGCCAGTCCGATATCTTATGCAGTGTACCATCTGAGTTATCCGGTTAGCAAACGAAAGTTTATTGGTCTCCTGGCACCGCCGATTAGGAGAAATAGACTGGTATCGCACGTGTTTTTCTTCGTTCCGTCACGGTGAAAAATTAAGATTTATAAGTTTAAGTATTTTGTTATTGTGAAATTATTGATTTTTATTGAATAAGTGGATTAAGCAAAGTGATAAATCATTGTTTATGCCCAAAACTGTTTTCTACTGCCGTCCTATTTACAAACACACGCACAGCTCATCTTGGCTGGTGGTTTTTTGCAGTCGGTTGGAAAAAAAAAATTTTTTTAATGCCATTTTGCATACACACACAGCGCTCGCTGCATCATTCGACAATATCCTTGCCCGGCACCTCGAAGGAAGTTCATTATTGGAGCAGAGTCTATTTTGTGTGTGTAAAGGTTTACAGTTGCAATTTGACCTCTTCCAGCCATTCGTCTTCAAAAATGATACATGGTCACAAGCTTCAGTAGCTAACAAGCCAAATTTTAACAGCATTGTTTCGTCTGTGGAAAGTACGTCTTCTAAAATCCATCATTTTCAAATTGGGAGCTGAAGAATTTGAAGACGAATAGATGTCCCCAGTTGGCTTTTCGAAGTTGGAAATAATTTGAAGTGGGTGACGCTTGGTGACGAACGGGTAAATCTTACCTTCTGAATCGTTTTTTGGCCTTCTTTAGGTTCCGCTCGACAATTGCTCAGTATTTCTCAATTGGGCGGAGCTCTGATGTGTAGGGAGGGTTCTTGTTCTTGGGAACCACCTGCACGTTTTTGGCGGCGTACCACTTCATGGCCTTTTCACCGTAATGGCAAGATGTCAAATCCGGCCAAAACAGTACGGAACAACTGTGTTTCTTCAAGAACGGCAGCAAACGTTTATCCAAACACTCTTCCACGTAAATTTCTTGGTTGACAGTCCCGGAAGCTACGAGAATGCTGCTTTTGAAGCCACAGGTACAGATGGCTTGCCAAACCAGATATTTCTTTGCGAACTTTGACAGTTTTATGTGCTTGACAGTGACTAATTGAAAAATTAGCGGCGCTAATTAAATCGCTAACTCATTCAAATTTAGCGATCGCTAATTAAAACCGCTAAATGAGCGGAAAAAGTTATCGCTTCAAGCTCAAAGCGCTAATCGCTAATCGCTAACTGTTGATAAACAATAACGTAAACAGGATGGTAACAGCATGGATTATGGTTGTATCTCAATTCGTTTGCTCAAATACTTTACAAACATAGTGCAGATTGTTTATTGTGCCCAGTCTGTTGAAAAATCTTTAACCAGGTTTCAGTTTTTTTTTTCAAACTTTCAAAATAGTATAATGCAAAATTCTCATGATAGGAGCATTACCAAACGTGTATCTAAAAAATTTCAATATTTCAACAAATCACCGCATGTGGACGACCATGCTTAAGTCATGTAAAATATTGATCAAGTAGGCCGTTTACTGTACTTTTGCAAGCAAAAAACAGTTTCTAAAAATTGACCTTCTAGCTTTGAATTATATAAATGATGTTTAAAATAGTTTAATACTGTTTAACAATATTTATTGAATTGTTTGTCTGAGAATGTTGAGAAAAGAAGTACTTAAAGAGAAAAAAAAAAGTTAATCTGTATGAGGCACTCTGCCCTGAGACCATTCGAAGTGACCATTTCACTTGGAGCGCATATTGGTGTAAGAATGATGCCCGATGTCTCCTTCACTTGTCAAATGAAAAAAAGTCTACTTCTATCAGTAATAATTTGAGAAATTGAAACAAGTAAATAGAAGTCAGCGTTCTTCATTTAGCGGAACCAAAAAATAGCGGAACTTTTTAATTCGCTAGCTCAATCAAAATTTAACGGCAAAATTAAACGCTAACAAAAAGTTATCGGACTAACTAGCGATTAGCGGTTTAGCGTTTTTGTGCCGAACACTGGTGCTTGAAAATATCTGCTACCTTTCTCCTTCCTTTTTCCGTATAAAACTCCTGTTCCGGAAGCTGCTTGTAGTCGGCTTTGACGTAGGTTTCGTCGTCCATTACCACGCAGTCAAACTTCGTCAGCATCGTCGTGTACAGCCTCCGGGATTGCGCTTTGGCCGTCGTATTTTGTTTATCATCGCAATTTGGAGTAAGTCGATAGTCCGACTCGTTTTGTAGCTCGATGCACGGTTGTAGACGATACACCCAGCTTATTTGCGTCATCTTGGAAAAAGAGAGGCTAGGGTTTCGCTTGAAACTACCGGCAACTCTCTTTGTCGTCTCAGCGGCTTTCGGTTTTCGATTTCTCCCCGATCCAGACTTCCTGGCTGTCGACAAACGTTCCGCAAACACTTTAATAACATTTATAACGGTTGATTTGGCAACTTTTAGCGATTTTGCCAGCTTTGCGTGCTCGGAGCAAAATTTTGATACGCTGCTCTTCTTCCTTGGACGGCATTTTGACAACTGAAGAGTGAATTCCAAAATCAAAATAGGGGCAACATTCTACACACACACACACTTCAAAATGAGGGGTGTTCAGGATTTTTAAATGCAAAATTGAAAGAAATATGTCAAGTTGAAATTGACCAAATTTTGACCGTATCACCTTTTACTTGTATTTTATTTAAATAAGATTCGGCACAACCTGTGAATTAACCTTTTTTGCATGTAAAACCATACTCTCTTCAGTACCTAGACTGTCTTCACTACCTTAGGTCGTTTAAGAAGGTGCTGCTTCATAATCGCCCAGTACTTCTCGATGAGGCGTAGCTCCAGGTGTTGGGAGGGTTGAACATTTTCGGCACGAAATTATCTTATTGTCCGCTGACCACTTCAGCAGGTCCTTGGAGTAGTGGTATGATGCCAAATCCGGCCAGAAGATTGTTGAGACGTTGTGGACCTTCAGGAGAGGAAGCAGCCGCTTTTGGAGGCACTCTTTCATGTACACCTGTCCGTTCATCGTGTTCTGGGTCACGGAAGGTGCACTCTGCTTCTCGCACGTGCAGATGGCTAACCAGAACAGGAATTTATTCGCAAATTTGGACATCTTCTGAGTGCGGACATGCTCCGGAACGCTGAACTTATCCTTGGCCATGAAAAACAGGTTGCCGGGGATCTGTTTGAAGTCGGCTTCTACATATGTTTCGTCGTCCATGATGCAGCATTCAACTTTCGTCGGCATGTTGAGGTACAACTTCCTGGCACGGTTTTTGGCGGACTTGCTCTGCTTTTTGTCGCGATTAGGGGCCTTTTGAAACTCGAACGTTCGAAATCTAGCCTTAGTTTTGGCCTTCTGGAAAAAAATTTCGGCTTAGATGCAGCTTCTTAGCCACATCCCAAACGGAGGCGTTCGGGTTTCGGTTGAAGGGCCCGAAGACGCGGTTATGATTTTTGGTGTTGTACGAAATACTTTTTTTTTCTTCACTTCTGGGCTTCCGATCGATGGTAAATCGTTCCTCGAACCGCTTTATCACTCGCAACACCGTGGAATTCGCGATTCTCTACGATGGAACGATGCGAGAGATCCTCGTTCCGCAAGATTCTATCACGCACGAGCTGTTCTTTCGACTCCATTTCCACAAATTTCGATCACAGGACTTTAAAACTTGCAGGATGTAAACAATGCACTATAAACTAATCCATCAAAATTTACATTAAATTCTACCCAACGGTTAAAAAGTTAGAGTAATTTCATAGTGTGGCATGTTCATCTTGGACACCCTTTAACTATGAGTTATTTCGGAATTTTGTTTTCTTGAAATGTATTGCTTAAGATTGTTTTTCGTTTGGTTTGTATGGAATCTTTCAATAATTATATCATTGGATGGGTTCTTCTATTGTACATATGATTAACAAGAAACATACTTGACAACACTGCTTCAGAGGTCAAACTGGCGAGGATGGATGGCAGAAAAGTCACAACGAACGTCCCGGAAAGACGTCGAGGACGACCGACGACGACTAGGATGCCTATAGAATGACGACGCGTCCCGTTGAACCCACCCGATGATGGGAAGAGCACGAAAGGACGAATGTTCGTCGTCGCCGGAAGAGTGGAGTGGAATTTCGAGGCAGATGTGACACTATCATGAAGTTCCATTAGTAGTGATGGCACTCTGGAAGGGCCAGCCAAACTAGCCGGTCCCCAACCATCCAATCGGCCAACAACCGACCTTCTGGCTGCTGGCTGGTGGATTGCAATCGACCAAATGGGAACACTTGAGGCGTTTCATTTGCCTGTAACCGCAGTCATGTCGTCGGATGTTGCCGAGTTCTATTAGCCATTGTAGCCATCCACATTCCTATGATGGGACTTGAGGTTAGGGTGAGATTTTGAGCTTCTCCTTGGGTTTGGAGGGCGGTTCAGATCTTTGTTAGGAGTCGTGTGGAACATGGGAATATGTCCACCCGGGTTGTCGTCATTTGCCGCCGTACAACTCATCTGGGGCAGCCTTATCACCAATTTTGGTTTTCACAAGTGAAAAAAGCTATTTTGGGCCCTTTTTCCTATAGATATTCAGTGCATTTTGTGTTAGAGTGACGAATTTATAGGATAAAGTGTGGATTCCATCATGAAAAAAGTACTCTTAAAGAGTTTTAAATCGTGAAAAAGTACCGTTTAAAAACATTAGAAAAATTAGCAGTAATCTGTTCGATGAATTCACAAATAAACTGAACCATTTTCTTACAAGACAACCAATTTATCCAGACTGTTCCCAAAACTGCAAGGAAATCTTCCCCTTCTGGTTTCGAACCATATCAATTGTCATTCACCCTAATCATCGAACGCTCCCAACTTCTACGGAAAGTCGAAGAAAAGCCGGCATCAGTGGGTAAATATAGAAAAAAGAACTTCGCCACCATCACCTCGCCACGTCAGGGTGACATCTTTTTCCCATTAGTCATCGTTAGATGATTGATTGTAAATTATTGTCCGTTCATTCTATCTTCCAGTAGCTTCCAGGCAGGACTCCGAAATGGGGACCCCGGGAGATAGAATCCTCGCTACGAGGAAGGATCCTTGTTGCTCCTTCGCTCGATGGAGTTTCATAGAATATTTGAGTGGTCGGTATCGGATTGTCCTGTTTTTTTTCTTTGTGTTGGCGTAACCATCAACGATATTCGGATAATCAACTGTTCGTGGGTGGGTGGAGATTGAGGAGCACATTTTTCACTTTCGGGTGGGGTCATGGGGTTGTGGTTTCAATTTCTATTGTGTGATGTTGGGAATCTAACCTTTTCTGGTGGAAAATCATTAATAATTGATCCTTTGGGAGGAGTTCATATTGAGAAACGATTTTGAGTTTTGGAAATTTCCAAGTAACATTTCTTGTAGTTTTGTTCTATTGTTTTACATATTTAACTTGATACATTTATGAAAAGTTTAACCATCCAGAACATTTGTTTAAGCCATTTACAGTTCTCTGTCCCATATTTGTTGAATTTCAAACTTTCAAAATAAGCTTCACTCAACTCTTAAAACAAATGACATTAATTAAAAATTTAAAGGTAATTTAAAATTCTAAACGTAAAAATTCTTAACGAGTTAATAATATTGATCGAAATGTTTTTCGAAAAAAATCAGCTCTAACTTTCGATAGCCTTACTTTGCACTGTCTCCGAGCTTGTCCTGTGACAAAATTCGTCCTTTGAAGGTTCCATTATCCAATTTTTTTGCCGAGTTGTGTTAGCATGTGGTTGATTTAGTGCTAATTAAACGTGACTGGAAACAAATTACAAGACCAACCCCAATCTGTGAATTTCTGTCTCATTTTTCGCCAACAATCTACCATCCCCAGAGAGAGAGAAAAAAAACATTCGCCTAAGTAACTCAGCTCGATTTATGGCTCAAACAAAGCTACCCCCAAATTCCGATAATACATATTCAAGTCCACTGTCAGTGTAATTAAAATTGTGTCTTTTCCCATCGGTCGCTCGCTCCCGTTCTTTACCGCGCAAAAAAGCTGTTCATTCACGGAGTCAATGTCAGTGAGGGGGGCCCGGTGTAATAATTAAATGTGAATTACGGCAAACGGCATCCCGATGCTTGGCTTGGCTTTGGTTCACTGCTTATTGAGTTTAATTTTCAATTTCATGCTTGGTCACTCACATTTTTATTGGCCGGAAGGTATTCGCTTCAAGCTGTAGGCAACATCAATTTGTTTGTTGGTTATTTTCCTTTTTTCAACATTCATTAATTTTTATTTTCAGATCAATTTTATTTGTCTCAATTTTTCAACTGATTTTCGCTGTTTGCCTGGAAGCACCATTCCAATCAATTCTTTCTCCTCCTCGTTGAATCGGTTTTAATTGTAATTAATTCGAAGTAATTCAACGCATAAGTTTTTCTGAGTTCCAGTTTGTCGGGATTTTACGATTCTTGTGAATTTCAATTCAGAGATTCACTTAGACACGTCCATTTTTCAGATCTTAAAATTTGATTTATATTCTGCATTTTTTCATCCAATCCGAAAATATTCTTCACAAAAGTCTAACCCAATCTGTGCTTTCTCAGTCGTTCTGTTTTTGTTAACCAGAGCCAAAAAAATCCGAACACTTTCTTGGCAACAGCTTTTCCAAACTGTGGTTTTCTTTTCATTCTAATTCTGCTTACAAGAGCCGGAATATTTCAATAATATTCTTAGATACAGCTTTCCCAATCAGAAGGTCAAATCAAAAGTAACAATCAACAGCAAAAGCCTTAAAAATCCACGCTTCCTAAGTCAATTCCGCCTTTTTCCACCGGAAGGCCAAATCAAAACAAACGTTCAGCAGCAGCAGCCATAAAAATCTGAGCTTCTAAAGTCAATTCGTCATTTCCATCGGAAGGCCAAATCGCAACACACAATCAGCAGCAGCCTCATAAATCTGCGCTTCCTTAGCTAATTTCGTCTTTTTTCCACTGGAAGGTACAATTAAACAAACATTCTGCAGCAGCCTTAAAAATATACGCTTTTAAAGCCTATTCCGTTTGTTTCCACTGAAAGGCCAAATCACAAAAAAAAAATCAGCAGCAGCAGCCTTAATAATCTGCGCTTCCTAAGTCAATTCCGTCTTTTTCTACAGGAAGGCCAAATCACAACAAACAATCAGCAGCAGCAGCCTTAGTAATCTGTGCTTCGTAAACCAATCTGTCTTATTCTTCCGGAAGACCATATTTAAACAAACAATCAACAGCAGCAGCCATGAAAATCCATGCTTCCTAAGCCAAATCCGTCTTTATCCACTGGAAGGCCAAATCACAACAATCAGCAGCAGCAGCGGCCATACAAATCTTTACATCCTAAACCTATTCCATATTTTTCCACCAGAAGGCCAAATCAAAACAAACAATCAGCAGCTGCGCTTCTAAAGCCAGTTCGTCTTTTCCACCGGAAGACTAAATCACAACAAACAATCAGCAGCAGCAGCCTTCATAATCTGCGCTTTGTAAACCAATCCGTCTTATTCCACTGGAAGACCATATTTGAACAAACAATCAGCAGTAGCAGCCATAAAAATCTGCGCTTCCTAAGCCAATTCCGCCACTTAAAGGCCAAATCAAAGCAAACAATCACCAGCAGCCTTAAAAATCTGCGCTTTCTAAGAAATCCGTCTTTTTCTCAGGGTCAATCAGAAATAATTTTGTTCGTAGCAGCAGCCTTAAAAATCTGCGCTCCCTGTGCTAATCCTTCTTTCTACCGAAAGCCGAATCAAAAACTTTTTTTTCGTTGCAGCAGGCTTAAAAATCTGCGTTCTCTATCCTTATTTCACCAATCACGCCATTTGTCGTAATTTTTCGATTCTAATGAATTTGAATTCAGTGATTCACTCAGACACGTCTATCACACACAAGAATAGATCAATGGCTGATTTAATTTTGTTTGTTTTGCCTAGTGTTGCCAAAGTTATAAACGTTGCCATAGAAATTTATTATATTTTATTTATCTTCAGTGTTGCCGAATTCAACTTTTATTTTATTTCACTTGTTTCATAAAATTTGATTTATTTTTTGCATATCCTTCATCTCATCTCAATACTTCTCGATTATTTTATTATTTCGACGGTTGAAAATTTCATCACAATGTGAACTCCAATAGAGGGTTACACTTCTATACTTTAGATTTCTCTAAACCTGATTGTAGTATAGAAAGATAAAACCAGAATTTTTGAGTTTAAAGTTATAAACTAGATGAAGGCTAGTCATACTTAGTGATTTTAGCCCACATCTTTGACTCCTGTTAAAGCACTAACACATGGGCTCAAGAAAGTCGCAAAACGTGGATTTGAATCGCTTAGACTGGTATTTTCAAAAAAAAGTTTTGCAACATAAACGTTTATCGAGTCTTATTTTAAATTATTTTGTTGAGCGTATTTCGGGGAAATCTGCATCAGCTAAAGAACACTTTTTGTCTTATCAGATACCAAGTTATAGAGTTGTTCTTCGTCAAAGTTGTTCAGCGGAAAATTTCTATAAGAGAATTTATAAAATGGCATAAAAACCTTGGTTCCACAGAAAAAAGAAAAATGATGTTTATTTTTCAGTACTAAATATTCAATGTTTTCATACAGACCTAAAATTTAAAACTTATTCTTGTAAACGTTTCTTTAAAATTCTGCAAAATATCATGGATTAGTTTTGGACCAAAACATAGCTTTTTAGACCACAGGTGTTGAGTAAATTAAAAATTACTCTGAATCAACTCAGTCTATTGGAACATGTCAAGCTTTAGGCTTATAGTTGAGTGAACCTCAAATAAGTAATGGTTTTGGACAATGTTATTAAGCAGAAGATTAAAGAACAAATAGGGGATGGTGGGGTAACGTAGGCCATAGGGAACGTAGGCCACTTTGAATGTCTCAGATGAGTGTAAAGATAAAAATCGCCGTCACTTTGCGTTAGTCTATTCTTCTTTATGGGCTCGGGTCCACAGTTCATGTTTGTAATTAAAAACGATATTTTAATTTCTTTTCATTCAAACCTGAATACAAATACAAAGTTAATCATGAACACCTTACTTCATTATTCTGCAAAATATCATAGATGAGTTTAGAACTTGAAGAAGTATTCAAAAGTTTGAGAATTTCAAAAATAACCTCAAATCGACTCAGTCTATAAATACACTCTACTTTCGATATAATTTTGTTAAATGTTTCAAAATTTTAAGTTTGGATTTAGGAAATATTTCAATTAACATTGCAATAAACAAATACAATAGAAGCTTTTATATGAGATTTTCGAATATGCATGAAATTGTATATGCATCTCGTAGCAAAGTTCTAATTTTTCAGAACCTGATGCAATTATCGTTAGATGAATCCATGACTAGTACTAATAAAATCCATTTATTTTTACTTTTGGCATAAATACAAGGCCGTTCGAACGGGGAGGGTTTTAAGGGTTTTCTTCCTCCACGGAGAATTTTCCTTAAAAAAATCAACTCATGAAATAAATTTATCATAGTAAAGATAAATTACTTGATCCCAAAAGGTGTTTAGAAATTAGTTTGAACAAATATAACCGAAAATTGAATTGCCAATTAAATTCGTTACAACTCTAGACCTTAGACTTTTAATGACATTGTATGACGTTCACAAATTTAATCTCATTTTTAATCATAACTTCCAGACCATTTTAACTTCAAAATTCATTCTTCAAATGATAATACAACACATCAGTAAGCCGGTAGTGATATGACAATTTTTTACAACTTACAATAGTCAACAGAATAAAATTGTCATCTCTTTAGTCCTTAAAAAATCGTTTATCTAATGACAATTTTAATGCTTATAATATTCTTCAAAACTCAAATTTCAGTCCCATTTTAATTTTCTCTTTTGTATTCCTATATATAGACCTACTTTAAATAAACTCACTAAACTCTACATTCAAAAGGGTATGGAAATATTAAAAAAGTCAACTGAATTCACATTTTTTAAGGTGCAAAAATTTGCACTTAGTTCAAATATGCAATAAGTTGATTTTTTTAGAGTCCAATTTTAAAAAAGATATGAAAAAAAGGTTGAAAATCATTAAAGAATTTTCTGCGCTTTTTTGACAAAACTGTGAAACATAACAATTATTTTGCAAAACTTTACCGAAGGCCGCAAGTAGTTTTGAAAAAAGTTATAGAGTTTTCTGTTAACTTTCCGCCATTCTGTAAATTACAGGTGTTTTTTTTTTCTACGAATACAGTCGTTTAACCATTTTTATTTGGATATGCAACTTTACATAAACGTTGGCAGACATTCATAAATTATCCGGTACAATTGTGTTCGATGTTTACTTTTGGGCTCGAACTCAGAAACATTGGCTCATGAGGCAGCTGACTTACCAACTGAGCTGTATTACAAGCCCGGGAAATATTAACCAATTTTTCAAGTAGTTAACAAAATAAATTTTATTGAGACGTTTTTAAAGCAAAAATCAAATCGTTCTGCAGTCTTCGAATTTGTTGGATTTACCTCATTATGCTTCTGAAATAAGAATATCTAGGCTAAATATTTATGGTAATATTTAAAGAAATTCTGAATCATTTTTTTTTTGTTGAAGACTTGTTGATTCATTAATTATCAAGGATTGATTTTCACTCAAATCTGATTCATTTTTTAAACTGTAAACTATATATCACCAAAACTAGAGGTGAAAGATGTAATCTGGCAAAAGATTCGAGTTAGAATGATTAAATTTCCAAATCAATCCTTAAAACATAGGCACCATAAATTCTCATTTCTTGAATTATAAATTATAAACCTATTTTATAAAAAAGAATCCAAAAACGACGTTTTAAAAACTTTAAATCTTTAATTTTTGTTTATAATTTTCATACTAACTGATTCAAATGAAAAATTCTTTCATTTAAGTTTTAGTTTTTTTAAATTCTCATCCACATCAGATTTCGTTACCCTTATCAGCGCTAGTAGTGTCAATTTGACACTTCAAGCTCAAATCGTTATAACTTTTGACGTCTTCAACCAAACTAAACAAAACTTATATCATTAGAAACCTTGTAACGTCAGTAGAGTATGTTTAAAACATTGTATTTGGCTAATGCTACTAGTTTTCTCATTATTCAGCATGAAAGGAAAAAATCCGAAAAAACATGCCTCAGGAAAACTGCTGTAGTTCATATATTATATGTCCAAAAAAATGTTTTTTTTTAATCTTTTTTAATGAAAGGGCCAAGACCACAAAAACAGATGGAATTTTAATTTGTGAAAATATCGCTCAAAGTAGTCAACTTTGAAAAGTTCCAGTAAATTCAATTTTTGTTGCATCGAAAATCTGAAACAGCAAAATGTTAGAATTTAAATAAATTTTGCAGTCATTTTTTTTCAAAAACTCTACCATCGCTCAAAGCAATCGATTGAAAAGTAGGTTTTTCAGACCACATTTTTGAACTTTTTGTAACCTTTTCATTAAAATAAATTTAAAAAAATATTTCTTGGCTTCATGATGTAGACATTAACTTCAGCTTTCATATGCAAAAGGCAAATATTTTTTGGACATGTAATATATGAACTACAGCAGTTTTCCTGAGGCATGTTTTTTCGGATTTTTTTTTCTTTTATGCTGTATAATGAGAAAACTAGTAGATTTAGCTTTACATAATGTGATAAACATATTCTACTGACATTACAAGGTTTCTATTGATATAAGTTTTATATTATATTCATAATAACTCAAACGAATTAGATAGATTTTACTTCTGGAGTGTCAAATTGACACTCTGAGTCGGAAAAGGGAGTTTTTTTGTCCTGGCTTTCAGGGTTCGTCCATAAAAAAGTAAAGATACAATATTCAAGAACTTTTGAAATCATTTGAGGCCCCCGAAGAATTTTTTTGTTTTTTGATGCTTTTGAAAAAAGTTAACAGCCTTCAAACTTGCAATAGTGTCAAAATGACACTCTAATGCGGATGAGGGTTAAAAGTTGAGAAGATATTTTTACAAGTATTTTTAAGAGTACTGCAAAAAGTTGAAAAAAAATTTGATTTCATTTAACAAACTTGTTGAAACTTGCAAAACGATAAGATTTATGCTTAAAAACATATGTTGAATTCAATTTGGTTTAGAACTTCTTTAAATTAGGAGTAGCAAATAGATAGAAACTTCTATAACTTTTTTCGCTAGGCTCAAAATTACTTGAAGTCTTGAGAGAAGTTGATAATTGATTTTAAACTTTGATTATGAAATGCTTTGTTTTGTTTTAATGTTTTGTCGAAATTGTGCAAATTTTTCTTAAATAGTTCCAACATATTTTCAAAAGTTATAAAAATTACAAAATCTGATAGATAAATTGATTGCATTGCGCTTCGAAAAATGTCAATTTTGCTGCCTTGTGTAATTTTTGAACCAGCATGTTGAGAATTTAGAAGAACAAGAAACACAAATTAAAATTGATACTGAATTTGGTCTCTTGAAGAATATTCCACATCAACATTTGTAATGACTTAAATGGTTTTCTTAAATAAAAACTTCTTAATGAAAACCCGTTCTTAAGACGAGGTAGGGTTTTTGTATATCAAGTTTAGTATTTCAATAAAAACGTAAATTAAAACGCAAATCGAAATTTACAATTAAATATTGATTTCAATTCTGAACGTCATTTATGTTGTAGAAATAGATGGCTTTAGCTAAGGGTAGTTCGAGATCTTATTCCAGAGGAGAGCCAAATTTCTTATTTGCTTGTTTCAAATACGTTTCAAAATCAAGAAATTTCCCGATACTAAGGTGATCATTTTACTTGGAACAAATCTCTATGGGGGAACGGCCTTGGATTTAGGATATTACTGATGAAAATTGCAAAAAATTAAAAATAAAAGTTTTAATATAAGATTTTTGAATTTGCATGAAATTTGTTCAGCCCTTGACGTAACTATCCAACTTGGCAAGCCTCGTTAGATAAATTGATGACTTGCGCTGAAAAATTCCATTTTTTTTTCATTTTTTTGCATAAACAACTATTTTGCAATTTCGCACAAAAATATCAGTTTTCCAAAGTTTACTGTGGATGCATAATGGCCTTCTTTTCTAACCCAAAAAAACGGAGTCGAAGAAAAAATTCTTTTCCGTACAGTTTCAAACCAGTGTCAAAAAGTACTTTCATTTTGAAACTTTTTTGAATTTTGAAAACTACATTCTATTTCTTGTTATAAAACTGGATTCCTAAGGGTATTTTGCTGGACTATAAAAAAAGTGCATGCAGCTATGTGCCAAGCTAGATTTTTTCATCACTCGATGTTATTCCAACTTGGCAATCCTCGTTACATAAATGGATGATTCGTGCTGAAAAAAATTTATTTACGAACTGGTTACATAAATAACAATTTAAATAATTGATCAGCTCTCTTGTGAGAGTAATTTGCAATTCCTAGAAAAATGATGTGGAAGTTTTAGATTTTTTAATATCTCTTTTAAAATTGGTCTTAACCACTGACCGCGGCATAGAGGATAGCGTTTAAGTGTTCTAAGCCAGGGGTCATGAGATTGAATCTCGGTCACGACATATATAGTACTCTCTCTCTGGGCTGGTGATTTAACGCCATCGATCGCCTTAGTGTTAAGATTGATTTAGATCTCTTCAAAGAATCATGAAGCTTCTTTGAGATCCTATACGTGTGTGTTCGTTTTTATACAAAAACCAAGAAAAAGAATTCAGAAACCATCCCTCTTTCTGTTTTAATAGCAAAAATAAAAACATTTTTAGGTCTTTGATAATGTTGTTAAATAATTTTAAATCTCTTTAACTTATACCTAATCTATAATTTAATTATTTTTTGAAAGTCTAAATTCATAGATAAAATAAAGTTTTCTAGCTATAACACAGTGGACTTTCAATCGTCGTTTGGTGACAAAGTTGTTAAGACTGCAAATTTAAAATTGTTTCATTTAAATTCAATGATAACATCAACTGTGTTTCAAATCGATATTCCACTTATCGATAAATCACTTTCACATGACCTGACTTCTAGTGTCACATAACACACCTGCCATTCCCATTTTTATGCAATTACATATGCCCAAAAAAGCAAAAATAAAAACGAAAGAGATGTGTTAACTAAATTTCGAACAAGCCCTTCCGGATTCCCACCGAGGCGAGGCAGAGGCCAAAAAATTTACGAATCTGGTCCCAAACTCAATTAGACCGAAAGAATCGACCTCATAATTTGCGCCCTTGTTGACTCTCTCTTAGTTCCATGTCGACCTCCGAAAGGTACGTAAGGAAGGAACTTTCCATTCCTATCATCGTCATTCAGTCGTCAGGGGGGCTGGATTGGGCGTTTTTTTCAGGTTCTGGATGTCTTCTAGTAGGAAGTAAGTTAGTATAACAAGTACCTGCCCATAAGTAACGAAGAATGTCGGCAGTGGAGCGTCGTTCCGAATTCTGGAAGTGGTTTTCGTTTCCTTTGACCCTCCAGAAAGCAATAAACCAGCAAACACTAGTCGGATTCAGCTTTCGAGTCAGCTTCCGAAGGAAAGTGGCCGATGATGGCAGTGGCAGATTTATTATCAACACTTTTCTGTCTCAAGCCCACGAAGAGTTTTCCTTGAGAGGATTTTTTTTCTGGTAGAAATCAAGTGTGATAAAATAAGTTGATTTTGAAAAAGTTTTCAATATGATCCATGAGGAATTTGCTATAAACATAGATTATTTTTCTGACAATAAACGTTTTGAGAACCCTGAAAGCACTCTGAGAAATCTCTTCAAACCGCTAATAAAAAAACTTGAAACCACTTGTATGTTAATTTTGTTTATCATTTTTTCCCTTCTTTCTGAATAATCAAAGATAATTGATGTTCCAAAAAATTCTGTCCAAACATCAACACTCACATTGTAACTTGTTCAAAAAAAAAAAAAAGGAAGAAGGAGGGCGGAAAAATATACATAAAAATCCCTAGCCAGTATCCACACGATTCAATCAACAACAATCGCCAATAAAATCCGATATATTTCACCAGCAGCAGCAGCAGCGTAGGAAAACAACTTACTTACCATCTCATTTATCATCGTCAAAAAGCACTTTGTGTCAAACTTTTGCCAATTCATGCCTACAGCCATCAGCCAGAGCAAGTGTGTGGGGAACCGAACTATAGACATCGGAAAATGTGTGAATCGACGTCTATCGTATCGTGAAGCGGAAAGTGGGGGACAAAAAAAACATTGTGGCGACCAGTATGAATTGAATGGTAGACCAATATTTGAGGCCTAAAAATTAAAAAAAAAAAAACTCACTGTCTTTCTTGGTGTTGCCAAAATCCAACGAGATCTTAAAAGCTAAAATAAATGAAAAAATAAATGACATAACAAATTGAAATTAAATACAGCACATTGAAAAATAAAACAAAAAACTTGATAAAGATCAAGATGAAGCATCTACAATATAAAGCGAACCTCAACAAAATAAAACTGGAAAAAAAAGAACAAACAAGAAAAAATGTAGACACAATAAGATAAGACCATATCAAACAGGATAAAACATAATTTAAACAGAAAAAAACTTATAAATAAGACAAAATAAAATCTTTGAATATTCAGCAAGATTAAGCAACATAAAAACAAGACAAAAACAAGATAAAAAGGTAAAAAAAAGGCAAAATAATGAGAAAATACAAATAAACAGATGAGATAAGGTTATTCGTGCTGAAACAAACTAAACAAAAATTTTACAAGTAAAACAAGATTTAAGGCAACATTGAAATGTTTCAAAAATGAACAAGTGAAAAACTTTATTGAAAAAAAGGCATCAAGAAGTAAACGCAAGCCTCTATTTTGGATTGATCTGGATTTTGAAAAAAATTAAAAAAATGACAAAATTGACAAAATTAACAAAATTGACAAAATTGACAAAATTGACAAAATTGACAAAATTGACAAAATTGACAAAATTGACAAAATTGACAAAATTGACAAAATTGACGAAATTGACAAAATTGACAAAATTGACAAAATTGACAAAATTGACAAAATTGAAAAAAATTGACAAAATTGACAAAATTGACAAAATTGACAAAATTGACAAAATTGACAAAATTGACAAAATTGACAAAATTGACAAAATTGACAAAATTGACAAAATTGACAAAATTGACAAATTTGACAAAATTGACAAAATTGACAAAATTGACAAAATTGACAAAATTGACAAAATTGACAAAATTGACAAAATTGACAAAATTGACAAAATTGACAAAATTGACAAAATTGACAAAATTGACAAAATTGACAAAATTGACAAAATTGACAAAATTGACAAAATTGACAAAATTGACAAAATTGACAAAATTGACAAAATTGACAAAATTGACAAAATTGACAAAATTGACAAAATTGACAAAATTGACAAAATTGACAAAATTGACAAAATTGACAAAATTGACAAAATTGACAAAATTGACAAAATTGACAAAATTGACAAAATTGACAAAATTGACAAAATTGACAAAATTGACAAAATTGACAAAATTGACAAAATTGACAAAATTGACAAAATTGACAAAATTGACAAAATTGACAAAATTGACAAAATTGACAAAATTGACAAAATTGACAAAATTGACAAAATTGACAAAATTGACAAAATTGACAAAATTGACAAAATTGACAAAATTGACAAAATTGACAAAATTGACAAAATTGACAAAATTGACAAAATTGACAAAATTGACAAAATTGACAAAATTGACAAAATTGACAAAATTGACAAAATTGACAAAATTGACAAAATTGACAAAATTGACAAAATTGACAAAATTGACAAAATTGACAAAATTGACAAAATTGACAAAATTGACAAAATTGACAAAATTGACAAAATTGACAAAATTGACAAAATTGACAAAATTGACAAAATTGACAAAATTGACAAAATTGACAAAATTGACAAAATTGACAAAATTGACAAATTGACAAAATTGACAAAATTGACAAAATTGACAAAATTGACAAAATTGACAAAATTGACAAAATTGACAAAATTGACAAAATTGACAAAATTGACAAAATTGACAAAATTGACAAAATTGACAAAATTGACAAAATTGACAAAATTGACAAAATTGACAAAATTGACAAAATTGACAAAATTGACAAAATTGACAAAATTGACAAAATTGACAAAATTGACAAAATTGACAAAATTGACAAAATTGACAAAATTGACAAAATTGACAAAATTGACAAAATTGACAAAATTGACAAAATTGACAAAATTGACAAAATTGACAAAATTGACAAAATTGACAAAATTGACAAAATTGACAAAATTGACAAAATTGACAAAATTGACAAAATTGACAAAATTGACAAAATTGACAAAATTGACAAAATTGACAAAATTGACAAAATTGACAAAATTGACAAAATTGACAAAATTGACAAAATTGACAAATTGACAAAATTGACAAAATTGACAAAATTGACAAAATTGACAAAATTGACAAAATTGACAAAATTGACAAAATTGACAAAATTGACAAAATTGACAAAATTGACAAAATTGACAAAATTGACAAAATTGACAAAATTGGCAAAATTGACAAAATTGACAAAATTGACAAAATTGACAAAATTGACAAAATTGAAAAAATTGACAAAATTGACAAAATTGACAAAATTGACAAAATTGACAAAATTGACAGAATTGACAAAATTGACAAAAATGACAAAATTGACTTAATTGACAAAATTGACAAAATTGACAAAATTGACAAAATTGACAAAATTGACAAAATTGACAAAATTGACAAAATTGACAAAATTGACAAAATTGACAAAATTGACAAAATTGACAAAATTGACAAAATTGACAAAATTGACAAAATTGACAAAATTGACAAAATTGACAAAATTGACAAAATTGACAAAATTGACAAAATTGACAAAATTGACAAAATTGACAAAATTGACAAAATTGACAAAATTGACAAAATTGACAAAATTGACAAAATTGACAAAATTGACAAAATTGACAGAATTGACAAAATTGACAAAAATGACAAAATTGACTTAATTGACAAAATTGACTTAATTGACAAAATTGACAAAATTGACAAAATTGACAAAATTGACAAAATTGACAAAATTGACAAAATTGACAAAATTGACAAAATTGACAAAATTGACAAAATTGACAAAATTGACAAAATTGACAAAATTGACAAAATTGACAAAATTGACAAAATTGACAAAATTGACAAAATTGACAAAATTGACAAAATTGACAAAATTGACAAAATTGACAAAATTGACAAAATTGACAAAATTGACAAAATTGACAAAATTGACAAAATTGACAAAATTGACAAAATTGACAAAATTGACAAAATTGACAAAATTGACAAAATTGACAAAATTGACAAAATTGACAAAATTGACAAAATTGACAAAATTGACAAAATTGACAAAATTGACAAAATTGACAAAATTGACAAAATTGACAAAATTGACAAAATTGACAAAATTGACAAAATTGACAAAATTGACAAAATTGACAAAATTGACAAAATTGACAAAATTGACAAAATTGACAAAATTGACAAAATTGACAAAATTGACAAAATTGACAAAATTGACAAAATTGACAAAATTGACAAAATTGACAAAATTGACAAAATTGACAAAATTGACAAAATTGACAAAATTGACAAAATTGACAAAATTAACAAAATTGACAAAATTGACAAAATTGACAAAATTGATAAAATTGACAAAATTGACAAAATTGATAAAATTGACAAAATTGACAAAATTGACAAAATTGACAAAATTGACAAAATTGACAAAATTGACAAAATTGACAAAATTGACAAAATTGACAAAATTGACAAAATTGACAAAATTGACAAAATTGACAAAATTGACAAAATTGACAAAATTGACAAAATTGACAAAATTGACAAAATTGACAAAATTGACAAAATTGACAAAATTGACAAAACTGACAAAATTGACAAAATTGACAAAATTGACAAAATTGACAAAATTGACAAAATTGGCAAAATTGACAAAATTGACAAAATTGACAAAATTGACAAAATTGACAAAATTGACAAAATTGACAAAATTGACAAAATTGACAAAATTGACAAAATTGACAAAATTGACAAAATTGACAAAATTGACAAAATTGACAAAATTGACAAAATTGACAAAATTGACAAAATTGACAAAATTGACAAAATTGACAAAATTGACAAAATTGACAAAATTGACAAAATTGACAAAATTGACAAAATTGACAAAATTGACAAAATTGACAAAATTGACAAAATTGACAAAATTGACAAAATTGACAAAATTGACAAAATTGACAAAATTGACAAAATTGACAAAATTGACAAAATTGACAAAATTGACAAAATTGACAAAATTGACAAAATTGACAAAATTGACAAATTGACAAAATTGACAAAATTGACAAAATTGACAAAATTGACAAAATTGACCAAATTGACAAAATTGATAAAATTAAATATTTGTAGATAAAAAGTTAACAGAAGTGGTTGTATAGTTTGTAAATGTTTAAATGTTAAAAAATAAATCTCATTTTGAATGTTTAAATTTGGTTTCAAACTTTGAATTCGAAGCTAAGGTTGCAGTAGAAAGATTTCAAAACCATCATTTTATCCTTTTTTCTTTAGATTAAAAAAAATTATTTTAGACTCTGTTGGTTTTGGGTTCTTTCAGTCTTACTCCAGTTTTTCAATTTTTAGGACTTTGTTCTACATTCTTCATTGTTTATTTTAGTTTTAGTACAGTTTGGTCAGAGTTTTTGAATAAGATTATTATTTGAGTTAAAAGATTTTAAATTCTGATGTTTTCCTGATGTTTGAAAAATTTTCCAAAGTTTTACGATTTTGATTTTCGTTCAGATTTTGATTTGTGAAATTATACAAACAACTTGATATTTAACATTATTGGTTTGATAGGTGAATTTTTTATTGCACTAAAATTTAAAAGTTCTCTAAAATTCATTTTTTTTAACATTGTTGAATTTTTTTTTTCAGATGATTTATATTTTGCTTTAAATTTTGGGACACCATCGAGTCAAAACAAGTTTTTGAAGCTCTGTTTCTTTTGTTTTAATTTTAAGCATTTCTTTAACATTCATTTATTTGCCAAAAAAAATACTTCTTTTGAGGATATATTTACCTTACTAATTTTTCTCATAAGCTTCACAAGAAGCATTATTTTAAAGGATTTTAAAACATTTCAATTATGATGAGCTATCCATGAAAAAACTCAAATCAAATTTTCGATAAAAAAATTAGACTGTTTTCAAAAATGTAGATTTTTTGAATAATTATTTTAAAAAAAATTATAAACACTTACTCAAATAAAAGTTAATTAATGATCAACCTTTTTATTTTGAATATTATTTTTTCAAACATAAAATTTGACATGTTTATAATCAAGCATCTTCAACATCTTCTTAACCTCATTCAAACTTTTTCTTTTCAAAAAATTCGAATTCGAAGTGTAAAAAATATAGAACAAACTGTTTTTAGTACAAAACCTTTTTTTTTTAATTTAACTTTGACGGTGTTTTGATATTTGTTTGAAAACAATTGTCTTACGATAAAGATTTTCTGAAAAGCTTTGTTTGCATTCGATTTTGAAAAAAAAAACAGCAAATTTTTTAAAATTTAGTTTCTAGTTTGTTTTACTTTGTTTGACCTTTTCTATCATTCAATTTTTGTTTCCCAGATAAGTCTTGCTAATCTTGTTTTATCTTGCCTTATATTGTATGATCTTCTTACTTATTTTTAATTTTTTTTAGTTTATTTCGTCATCTTTGAGATTTTTTTTTATTATGTTAAATTTTGTTTTTTCTTAACTAATGTTTTTTGTTATATTTAATAACGCCTTTTTTATTGTTTTCGGTTATTCTATCCTTTTCCATATTGTTTATTTTTTTAAAATCATGTTTTATTTAGATTCATGATGTTCTGTTATGCATTTTCTAGTTTTTCATTGTTGTTTTTTTTACTTTGTTTCATTTTTTATTTGGTTTTTTCTAGTTTTAAATTTTTTCATTATACTGTACCTTGTTGTTTTGGTTAGTATTTCCAAATTAAATTTTATTTACTTTTGTCTTGTTCAACCTTCTTTACCATTTTTGCCTTGGTTAAGTTGGTTTAGTTTTGTATTTTTTTTTGCTTTCTTATTTTTGATCTTATTCTTCCTTTTTTTTAAATTTTTTCAGTTTGTTAAGCTTAAATCGGCTAAAACTGTGTATCTCTTAAGAATAAAATAGAAATTTAAGAAACAGTTTTTAAAAAATATGCACCAAAAACTGTTCCCTTGTGTTATTAGTGCAGTAAATAGTAGATTTCATGCATTTTTTTTCTACAATGTCTTAAAAATTATTAGGCCTGTTTTTCGAACACTTCAACGCTTCAATGATGTTTCGCTTTAGTATCAGGGAATCAATCGTAAGAATCAAAGGAATGATGAATGCGAAGAAAAAGTCACAAAAAATAAAAAATAATTCTTCAAATATTCAACATTCATCTGAACGATTTTATTGTTAACTTGCTGACCCGGTGTGCTTTGCGACCCTTGCTTGGAAAAATTAAGTTTGTTAAAGTTATCATAACCAAAATAAACTTCCTTTTAAATTAAATTTCAAAATTATTCAAAAGCGAACTATTATTTATAGCATCTGAGCTTCTATATTGTCTTGAGTCTCAACGTAACTTGAAGGTTTGTAAATTTGAGGAGCCATCCTTTGGAAAAAATAGGACTAATTTTCAATATAGAAAAATAACTCTTTGCATTAAAACAAAATTGCCCCTTTTGATGCGGGAGGAGTCAAACATGCGAATTTGCACATAATCAAAAAATGTGTCAAACTTTATAAAAAAAACTAGGCATTGTTAATGATAAGTCTGTTACATTTATTTAGTGTGTGAGTGCATTCGTGAAAATGAGAAGCGTATGTCAATACAATATATGATTAAATAATGTTTAAACTTATTTGTCAATTGAATCAATCATCTCATTATGTCAAAACGCTTCCGTTTATCAATTTTTAACAAAAGTTCATCAAGGATTGTACAAATTTTGACAGTTTTTGCTTATTTTGTATAAGAGACACCCCTGCCCTTCTGGGTTTGCAAGGGTTTAATAGAATTATAGCAACCATTTTTTGCCTTAAAAACGGCTAAAAACAAAATTTTACGTTGATCGGTTCAGTAGTTTCCCAAAAATTGTTCGAATTCTGTCTAACTTTTGGTAATTTAGTATGAAAGCCCCCTCTTTTCAGATTCAGAAAGGTTTGAAAGTATTCTCGGTCTTGAAAACGGCTTTAAACCAATATTAAAGTTGATCGATTAAGTGTTTTCGGAAATTGTTCGAATTGTGTCATATTTTAATTGGTTTTGTATGGAAGCCCCCTCCTTTAAGTTTAAGCGGGTTGAAAGTATTTTAGAAACCATCTCCTACTCCAAAAACTCGTACTTTCCAAATTCCAATTTTTTTTAGTTCAGTAGTTTTCATGTCTATGGGGGGAAAAAAAAGTTCATTTTTATAAATAATAGATGAGTGCCCTCAGTATTTAAATGGAAAAAGTCTATCACTAAAACATGTTTTATTATTAGATCAAAACCTGTTTGCCAATTCAATAAATCATCTCAATTAGAGTGTCCGTCCCGGGATTACCGGGGCGGGAATTCCCGGGAATTTTAAAAATTCGGGAATTCCCGATTCCCGGGAATTGTAGTTTCATTCCCGGGAATTCCCGACATGTATGAAATTATTTCTCTGGAAAAGCCTGAAAGCCTCCGTAATCATTCCTTTTTTTTATTTTTTTGAAAATGTAGTCATACAAAACTTATTGAGAATATGAAGAGATTAACCACCGTAATGTTTGTATGTTACTTTAATTTGTCGGCCTTAGCGGTGAAAAGTGATAACCTTTTTAGTAGGCATATCTTAAGATTATGAAATTTTTCATATACGTGGATAGAAGGGTAGATGAAATGAAAGATGGGAAAATGAGCGGGTAGAATTTATTAAGAAGCATTATCATCACATTATTGAGAATATGCCGATTCCTGTGGCAGTAGACATGTTGCAGCCATTGGGTGCAATTATTTTATTCAAATAGATTAGTTTAAAAAGATTATATGTATTTCCACGCTGTATTCATTGAACGAAAACCCACAACATTTTGAAAAATATATGAAAAATCGCGCAACAGGTAGAAAAATTGTGTTTTCTCGAAAGTAACATTCATGCACTGGTTTCCCTTTGGCTTTGAAAGCCAGATGAACTTCCAAACCTCAAAATGAAGAATACATCGTATTTTGTTTTCAAATCAAGATCAAATATTCAAAGTGTTCAGAAAAACTAAAAATGGTTGGAAAATCACACTAATAAAAACTTTTTTTTATCAACCCCTAGTTGCATAGATGAATTCTTCACTTGACTTATTCAGATTATTTTATAGTTCGTTAGACTGTTTTTAATTTAACATTGTGAAAACAGTTTGATCAATTTTATAAAAAAAAATTATAAAAACATTGTGAAGTGTACGTTTTGAACAAATTATGGGCTCGTATGCATGAAAGGTTCGATCAGCTATGTATATTTCAATCGAAGTGCATATATTTTACATGATTTTGAATATTTCCCGGGATCCCGGGAATTCCCGGGAAATAGGCCATCAGATTTCCCGATTCCCGGGAATGAGAAAATGGCCCGGAAATGGACACTCTCATCTCAATGTGTTTAAACGTTGTTGTTTATCAATTTTTGACAATATTTGTTCGAAAGCTGTTCGGATTTAATCATATTTTTTTTAAATTTTGTACAAAAAACGGTGAACGTTTAAAAATCTTTCAATAATTTCATGACATCTAGAATTTTATAATGTGCCAAATTTGATCAAGACCGTTTGAAAATTGTTCGAGTTCTGATATTTTTTACAATGAATATGTAATAACCCCTCCCCCTCCTCTTTCCTACAATAATATTTGTAAATACAATTATTGGTTCCAATACATCAAAACCTGCCCACCACCATAATGAATTTTGTAATTATGTCAATTTACGTTGGTGTGGGAAATTTGATGGAAAATACTAACAAATTGTATTGATTGTGTCAAATTCAATGTAAATTTTGTTAATGTGACCTACCCTCCCTCCCATCAGTCGGATGCGTTTGAAGCTATTATAGAAACCAGCTCAAGCCCCGAAAACCCTCAGACGCCAATTTTTAAGACGTTTCAGTAGTTTCCGAGTCTATAGGGATCAGACATACGGACAGACAAACATTCATTTTTATATATAGGGGGAAGTGTTCCTAAATGCGCATATTGGGAAATATGCGCATACAGCCGATAGACGATATGGCTGGAAATTCATCATATCTAATAAGTGCAGTTTGAGGGTAATACGCTTTTAACTCATGGCAATAAAAAAATTAAATTGTTATATTAAGTCAAAAAAATTTAAAAATTGAAACAAGATTTTTGTCACTCATATTAAACGGGATTGTGCCAACGTAAGAACTTAATTACACAATTAACACACGACGTATTACAGGACGTTCTTACAAAACGGAAAAAGGATTCAAAAATTACCTTTTTTGTCGACCGGTTTCGGGCTCAATGTGCCCATCTACAGGACGATGTCCGACTGATCACACAAAGAAATTAAAAACACTTGCAGCATCCTACTATGTCGTAGTATTTGTCGCGAGGATGGTCAAATTTATAAAAATTTCTTTTTAGTAAGGGAGAAGAGTGGCGACGTAATCGGCGCTTCGTCTTCGTTCATTAGCGGTTTTTCGGCCGTGCTAATGAACATTGACTCCCAACGGGATTACCAAGATACTTTCTGAACATGGCTCAAAAACAGCATACAAAAGTGGGAACACACTCAAGGATCGGTTGGTTTCGCTAAAAGATAAGATTCCAGACGAAGAAAGATCAGGTATTTATGAAATACCATGCAAAAATTGCCCGGCCATTTGCATTGGCCAAACACGGCGCAAGTTCAAAGTTCGACTAAAAGTACATAGGAATGCAGTAGAAAACCTAAGAATCAACGAATCTAGTGTAGCTTCCCACGCAACAGAACTTGATCACGCCATAGATTGGGAAAAAGTGAGGTACAAGAAATGCGTTAGAAAAACCTCACACTTAAACGCATGGGAGTCAATGTTCATAAGCACGGCCGAAAAACCGCTAATGAACGAAGACGAAGCGCCGATTACGTCGCCACTCTTCTCCCTTACTAAAAGGAAATTTTTATAAATTTGACCATCCTCGCGACAAATACTACGACATAGTAGGATGCTGCAAGTGTTTTTAATTTCTTTGTGTGATCAGTCGGACATCGTCCTGTAGATGGGCAACATCGAGCCCGAAACCGGTCGACAAAAAAGGTATTTTTTGAATCCTTTTTCCGTTTTGTAAGAACGTTAAGTGTCGTGTCCTGTAATACGTCGTGTGTTAATTGTGAGATTTTTGTCAGTTTTGTTTTAATATATTGAACTTTAATTATCGTGCATACACATTCTGTAAACAAAAAATTTAATGGTTCTTCTTTCTTATTCATCTGTAAATCGGAAATTCAACAAATTGAAGCTTTTGGCAAAGTTATAAATGATTAGATATTGGAATAAGAGACAGGTTCTGAATGCCCATATCAAGGCAGGTTAAATGCCTATATCAAGAAAAATAGATTAGTCTTATAAATTTGTTACTTTTTATCATTTAAACATTAAATCTACGCTCAAATCACGGTTTAACAGCGAAAAAAGAAGAACTTCAAACTGATCCGATAAAAATACGATATGTACAAAATATTACTATGAAATTTGGCCATATGGCATACCTAACAATGTTTCATGCAAAAGAACTAATAATGTAAAAAAATTCACCAAAATTTCAGCCTTGTCGTATGCTTAACATCCGTTTCTACCATTTTCAATTAAAAAATATGAAAATATTGCAAGTGTTAATGAAATATAACTAAACATAAATATGCGCATTTAGCCCGCCAGTTTCGGGAATCAGCTTTTTTGACTTGTTTTATTATAAAATTATTTTCACAAAAACTGTAAGAGATTTTAACAGAAAAATTGCTCTGACTTATATAAAACAGATGTCCGCTCATATGTACATAATTTTCAGACTCCTATCTATTGGAATATGGGAGAAAATAAGTGCTTTCCTTAATATGCGCATATAGCCCGCCTCTTCCCTATAGATGATTTGTTAAAACTTTTTCAACACTTGTCGCTCAAAAAATATTCTTTAAAACTCCTGATAAATGTTACTATTCATTTTTGAAAGCGTTTACAGTTTTCCCTCCAGGGACAACAGAACAAGCAAAAAACTGATGAAAAAATCTAGAAATGATTTACCAACATGCAAGCCAAACATCATAATGATAATGTTTTTTCTTTCGTCTTTTCTTTTCCATTCCAGGCACCCCTGCCGACTGTTCCCGAGGAAATTCGCCACCCGCAATCCTCGGAAAACGAGACAACACGCAACACGTTCGAGTAATATCTTTGGTGTTCCTGTCCATCGGCATCGTTAGCTGAGGTTTTTCCGGAATCTCTCTTTCCGGTTTTTCTGTTTGTTTCGCGCCGATTGTTGTCGTTAGTCGACCGATTGTTGGTCCGAAGGTGGCTCTCGCGTGCGTGTTCGGAATTCGTAATCGGTTCGGTTTCCTGTTCCGACGAGAAAAAAAGTGCCATTCACAGCAAAAATGATCCTTAGTTAACCAGCACAAAGCAGAAGGGAAAAATCGGGTGCTCGGCATATCGCGTGCTTCGGATGTTCGCGTTTGTGTGTGTGAGTGGATTTCGGTCTAAATTGATATAATTAATTTATGGTTTTGTCGGTTTCGTTACCGGAAAATAGAGGAATAGAGCGGTGGTTTTGGTGGTGAAATTGCGACGAAGCTTTCGGTTCGTGAAATTAACGAGGTGTTGATCCCACGAGTTGGCCCCGCAAAAGCCAGCGTGTATGATCGGGTTCGGAGGTGCAGGAGCAAAACCACCACCGCCCTTAGACAAACTTGAGACCTCGGCCGACGAAGGTCCTGCCGAAAGACGCGTCGGGTCCTTTCGGGCGACCAGTTAATATGGTCTCTGCTGTGGCCAGCGTTGGCCAAATCGCATCAAAGCAGGATAATGATTCGAGCAGAAGCAAACGGGCGACGACTCGCTGGAGGTCCAAACATTGGAGTGAATCCCGGTCCAGTCTCTCCCGGATGACACTGTTACTGTTTAGTTCCTCGACGGTGACGCTTCTGGCGTTGCTGCTACTTCCTGCTCCGGTGGTCAGTTCCGGAATCGCGAACGGAACCGACGGAAGCCACCCTATCGAGATATCACTAGCGACCCTGGAAGCGTTATCGATCGCCGATAGCGAGGACGATGATAGTTTTGTAAATACTAACCAAATCGACGAGGACGAAGAAGAAAACCTGGTGCCGAGCGCCAATCGCACTGGCGGCAGCACCAGCAGTAAAACGAAAGGCCGCTGGACCGGAAGTCGGCGGGCCAATGTCGGAGGTGGTCGGAATCGACCGGTGCCCATCTACCTGAACGAGTTTGCCGTGTACATTCCGGGTGGACCGGATGTGGCCGATATCATTGCGCATAAATATGGATTCAGCAATCAGGGACAGGTAAGCCGCGATGCTTGTTTTTTGGAACTGGAACTCGATGATGATAGTTTATTTAATTTTCATGATTGGTGCTGATGCCAATCTGAAACGACCGGGACAGTTAGTTGTGTCTCTTTGCGTGACTGGAAGTCGTTTTGCTTCAATTGACATGCACGATGACCACCAGGCTTCTGGCTGAGTAGATCGTTTGATGGGCTTAAAACAGGTGATAGTACCCGTTGAGGATAGCGATTCACGATGCTTAAATTGCCATCAAAGGGGTGGTTGTTTAAGTGATGGCACCTTGCTATTTCAATAAATCAGATATTTATTTCCGGTTTTGTCAAATGATATAGGTTTAAAAAATGTAACTTTTTTTTAATTAAGAAAACAAAACAAAAGCATAGTTTTTGTTGATCATCTTATTTGTTTTCTTTAATTATTTCAACCCAAAAGAGTCGAAGTACGAAATCATTCCTAGATATCTCTACGCTTTTTTGCAAAACTGTATATTGAAAAATGAGAAAACCAGTGGATTGAATCGAACTTTGTTACTTGCTGTATTAACTAACGATAGTGAGGGAGATAAGGGTATACCAAGCGTCCGAGAAGAAGTGATCATCCATGTTTTCTATGGAAGTACGATTTTTTTTATACAAATTTTCATGAGGAATAGTTGCACAGTTCCCTATAGTATTAATTTTTCAACAAAAAAGCCATCTTCTTTTACACTATACAGAAATATTAAAAAACAAATTTATAACAATTTTTATTTTGGCAACACGCCCGTACATTTTGTGTTGCCAAAATCTAATGTTGCCAAAATCGAACGGTTTTTTTTCCACAACTTGTTTTCATTTACTTTTACAAAATAACTATTATTATTATTATCAAAAACGTTATTTTTAGTCAATTTTCCACTATTTGTAGCCATTTTTTATATTTTTTCATTATGTTTTTGATGCATTTTTCATTTTTCTTGTTTTGTTTATGATGTATGTTTTCTTTTGTCATATTTGCTGTTTTTGTCATTCTGCATTATTTTTTAGTTATTTTTTGTCATTTTCAGTCTTTTGTTTGAATTTGTTTTTTAACTTTATGAATTTTTCATCTTTTTGTAATTTTTGAGTACTTTATAAATTGTTTAAAAAACTTTGGTTTTTATTGTTGCATTTTATCATTATTTCAGAACATACAAACGTATTTATGGTGTTTGTCTTAATTAAATTGGTCCTGTTATAACGAAAACTAAAAGGTTATGTTGTTTCTAAAAACCGTTCGATTTTGGCACATGTGCCAAAATCGGACGATGCCAAAATCGAATGTTGCCAAAATCGAATGTTGCCAAAAACGAACGGAGCCTGTATCAGAAAAATTAAAATTTTCAATCATCGGAAAATAAGCTCTAGACAAGGCCGTGCAAACGTGAGGGGGGTCCAGGGGTTTAACCCCCCCCCCCCCCCTCATGGAGATTTTTTCCAAGTAAAATTTTCATCGTAGTGAAGGAAAATTACTTGATCTGTAAAGGTGTTCAATAAGTGTTAACAAAAAAGTCAGACATTTTTTCTTTAATTAGTCTTACATCACTCTAGGCTTGAGACATTCTATTTCATAACACTACATACATATATGCCGTTCACAAACTGAAACTAATTTTTGCATTTCAATCAATCTTTTGTTTTAAAACTCAAATCTTGACATACAAAAACTCTACCTAGTCTTTAGAATGAGTTTTTATTAATAAGTGTAACCAACAGGTTCAGAATGGGAGACCAACCATTTCAACTTTCAAAATTAATTCATTGAATACTAAGTTTTACATCAACAAGTTGGAAGCCATGTATCATATGACCCACGATGGTCATCAGAATTAACAAAACAAAATTTTAAACAAATTATCTTCTACTTTATTACTAAAAATTTTGATTTACAAAAAATCGTGCTAACTTGAAATATTCTTCAAGAAATCAATTTCAGTCTCAATATTATTATTTGTTTCTTGTTCTACTAAATGCTCAACATCACACTCAAAAACGTTTTGATGAAATGCACATGGCAACAAAATTCACATACTTTGAGGTGAAAAAATTTAAAAGCTGATTTCGATTAATTTAGGTGCCCTTGATCTAAGTATGGAACTTTTCTAAAAGTTTTTTTTAAATGACTTTTGAAAATATTTTACAATCATTTAAGAAATTTCTGCATTTTTTGAAAAAACTTTAAAACAAACAAATATTTAAAAAAAGGTATTGAATCAAGACTTTAAGTTATTTTGAGTTCTGCTAAAAAAGTTATAGAGGTTTTCTATTTGTTTACTTCTCCCTAGTTTTAATAATATTTTAAACCAAGTTAAATTTTTGCTGTTTTGAAGAAAAATAGAATCCTATTTCAAGTTTGAACAATTTTGTTAAATTAATTAAATTTTTTTAAACTTTATTCAGTTGCATTTGAAATACTTTTGATAATATCCTTTTTTTAAATAAAAAAATAAACCGTGCAATTTTACTTTTTTAGATGCAATTATCATCTTTGAAATACTTTTTCTTAATTGAATTGAATAACTATAACAAACAAAATCAAAATCATTTTTTTTTCTCAAACGTAGATTTGTTATTTCATCAGTTCTCAATGATTGATGTCACTTAAAACTGATACATAATAAAGCTACTAAACACCAAACGCAAGGTCAAAGTCAAAATTTGTTCGAGCTCAGGACGCTTTATTCTACCAAAACAATAATTAAATCTTAGGCACCAATTTGCAGTTCCCTTGAGTTATCATAAATTCTTTTTATAAGATTTTCAACTGGTTAGACGAGTTAATCGAAGAAATTAAAACCTTCTAAAAGGTTAAAAAAACTTATCTTTCTTATCTTCATATTTTGTTTTAATTTTCAAATAAGTATATCGTATTTTAAAATCTCACTATTAAATTTATTGAAATATTTATATGAATTTGTTTTATTACTCTGATTTTTTCGTTTTGAAAACATAATCTTCTTGGGAGCCTTTAAATCTTAATTTTAACCATAGTTCCCACCTTCTCTCTATTGAAGGACCAAAACATTAAATTGAAAGCGATAAATATTCAGTGCTTGAAATTTAAAACATTTGAACCTGCGATTGAAACTTTATTACCTTTTTATTTATTTTCATCGTATAAAATCATGTATTTTCATCGTTCATGATTTTTAATTAATCTTTAGAAAGTTCCAAAAATGATTCAAAGTAGCAACTTGAAAGTTAAATTTTAATGCGCAATGTTAACTTAATTTTTATTATCTTTGTGCTTTAGATTTTTACAACGAAACTTGGATTTTTTTTTTGCTTTTTATTTTAGTTACTCATTGGTCACTTACCAATCTGTAATTTGCCACTGGAAATGAACATGATGTATTATTAATACATAAAGATAGTATTTCGAATTTCCTAACTTTTTTAGCCTTTTATTTTAATTAATTGAAGAATTTAAATATAGAAAATGGTTTTATTTGTGACTTTGTTTACTTGAACTCTTGAAATATAATTGAACATTTATTTACTATTATTAAATTAAATTCAACTATCAACTATTGAATAAATTCTTCTAACTTCAAAATAAACTTTTTTCCTAATCGTGATTCATTTCTGAATTCAAGATATTACATTTTTTAATCAATTCTTCAATTTAAAACTTAGAAAAGAAATGTAAAATTAAATAATTCATAATAACAATCATTATCATTTTTCTAACAATTTTTAATCGTGGTCAATTTTTCAGTTTATGGTTTGTGGTTTATATTTTTGTGAGTTTAGTTTTTTTTCAAACTTTTTGCCGTACAAGACCATTTGTCCCGCATCGTATCAATGTCTAGATGAAGCAAAGTCGATAGGCTGACTTTGCATATTCTCAAAAACACACTCTTGGCTCATTTTCAACACCTTTCATGCTTCCGAATCTAAGCTATCCGTCTATATTTTCCATAACTTTCATTTGATATTCTCCCAATTAGAATGAATAATTAACCGAAATGCCATTAATCATTAAATTAAAATCATAAATCATCTGTTTACACAAAATACATTATTTTGTTGTTGCTTAAATTTGATGAATGCAACAAATCAAAATAATTATTCGTGAATAGTGAATGGAAAAAATATCTCCTCGACAAGGAATCGAACCTGAGTCCTTAGAGTTACCTCTCCGACATCTTACCACTAGGCTAACTCGTCAGATGAAATCTGTCAAGCTGTAGCTCTTGAATTAAATTGACTTCATCGAGTTGAATTCGCTGCTAGATTCTGCAGTATAAAATGCTCACCGTGCCCCGATTAATTGTGCTTATACTGCCCCCAAGGGAGGGCAGCCTCATTAAGCCCCCGAAGTAACCGATTTTCTGCTTTCGAAAAACAAAATTTTAAATGTATTTCGAAACGTTTTTATCTACTTTTTTAAGTTTCAGCCCGTTTAAAAAAAGACTTTTCAATATTTGAAACGAAACAATGATGAAACATACATATAATAGCTGTTTAAATAATCGTCCTCTTATAGGTGGCCATTATGCCCCTTATTTCGGCTACCTTGTCGTTGAAATTTTTTAAAAATGCAAAAGAAAAGAAAGAATGTTTAAGTAGGTATGCATTACAAAATAAACAATTTTAAAATGGTTGTATTCAAATCCTGAGACAGTTATACATAGCACTTGTTGCCTTCCACCGAGAATCTTTTTGCAACCCTGCAGCGAAACATCTATTTCAACCATTTTATGGCGAAAACTAGAAATAATTGATAGATAAGCCGAAGATAGAGCTAAAAAAACAACTTTTTTTGTCCGCTATTTTGAATGCTCCGGTTAACTGACGGAAGGTCACTCTTAGATTAACATGTTTTTTCTTGCAATTAAGCTTAGATTACTACATTTCTTGGTAAATGAACAGAATTCAATGATCTGTCTTAGTTTTTTGTATATAACGATTCGAAAGCTGTCCATATTTTTAATGCATATGTTACCAAAGCTTTTATTGAATTTTTATTTTAATAAAGTGTAAACCGATTATCATTTAACGATAGCAAATGAATGTTGACTTTATTTGTCATATCTTAAGCTTGAGTTTTAAAGTTTTCGAGTCTCATTAAAAATTGAAATAGTTTTTAAAGTTCTGGGGTATGTTGCAATAAAATGCTAATTAAAATGATACCTCGTAAATCTCGTCTCCATATGTGAAATATGATTGTTTTGCATCACACATTTGTTAACATAAAAGTAACATCCATCCAATCGTTTTTTTTAATGATTTTTGCCAGTAAAATATGACGTCGTTATTTTTTACCTTTAAATACATGCAGCACTCTTATGCTGTTTAATAACAGCTTTATTGACAGAAAATAAGTGAAATTGAGTTTGTTTTTGCTTATTCTTATGAATATGATACATACACAGCCAGATCTTGTCAGCATCCCGGTGAGTACTAAAAGTATATTCACTACTCATGTTAACTCAGCCGGGCCCACTGTGTAGTATTGGACGCAGAGACAACTGGACCCAAGAAAGAAAGAAAAGTGGACAACAGTATCATTCGTTTCTATGGTATAAATTGTTTTAAATATTCACGTTGAAAGAACTTTTGCTGAAATATACTGTGCTCCTTGATGGTGGCTCTGGAGAGTTCGTATTTCTATGGATGGAAATTAGGTTTTTCTGCACAAAAATCCAAAACATTGCGGTGTAAATTAAATCAATTGAAAAATTATTATATTTTCATATCTGTATTAAACGTTTAATGAACCCACATGTTTCGGATTTTTGTGCACCATCATCTCTGGTCAATAACCCTGGATATAGCGCCAATACTCGCTCTTGAAAGTAAATATTGGAAGAACAGAGAAAAAATAGTACTATCACAAAATCTTTCAAAATTAACTCTTCCAAAAGATTACGCGGGAAAAAGTTTGGAACATTGATATAATCAATAAACAGTTTTTTACCTCACCATACATCCATGACTGACAAAAGAACCCGAACAATCCAAATGTGTTGTCATATGGCGTTTTTTTTTTTTTTTTTGATTCCGGATTTGGCTCTGGATCCGTCAGAATAAAAAAACGACTTTCGGTTGTTCCATGCGTAGGTGTGCGTGAGAACGAGCGCAATGTTTACATGCAGCTGTCATTTTGTTCTCCCTTCTAGATTTCTTCACTCGGTTCTTCACATCAGGATTGCCTTTTTTCGTGTCCGGATTTCACTGGACAGCAGATAGCACGATTTTGTTTGGCTGAGAGGTTGAAAATCGCGGCAATAATCATTTTTCCGTTCATTATTTCAACTGTTTTGCTTTCAGCCAAAAACAGCTGTTTAATGTTCTGACAACAACGTTGAGAGTATTGGTGAACTTCTCGCAAAACTGACTTTCTTCTCAGGGTGACTCCATCTGCTTTTCGAGCGAAACTAGGTTGCCTCTAGAGCAATAAATGAGCACGATGACAGCAGTTAGAGCGAACCTAGGTTGCCCCTGGGTTGCCTCCAGGAGAAAAAAAAAATACGGTAATAGTAACAAATACTAATAAAAAAAAGAAAAAAAACATGCTCTTTAAAAGCTAACCTCTAATTTATCTTTAGCGAAGAAAACTTTGGTGAATTTCGCCAATTTTTTAATCTGAAGCATGATTTATTAAACAAACACATGAATAAACTGTGAGGTTCTATGGCGCAACATAATTTGAAGAATCCTCTTATTTGTACGATGATTTCATTCCAATTCTTATGCGCACCTTACTTCGCTCACAGCCACTTGTTTTTAAACAAGTTATAACAAAAATAAGAAATTTCAACAAATAATTTCAAATGAAACTCGAAAATGATTCCGAAATTGTATGTCTTTAAATGAAGAAGTTGCAATACGTAGCAATAGAAAAAAAAAACTCACATGCGCTCTTCGCTAAATGCGGGGGATCCCCTTACGTATCTTTATAAATCAATCAACGGGTTTCAAGAATGTTTCCATTTTAAAAATTCTCAAGTAGAAACCCAATCCCAAGAAAAATTTACAACTTAACTATGACAAACAATCGACAATTAACGAAAATCTGAGCTTCTAGACTGTCTTGAGTCTCATCATAACTTGAAGGTTTGAAGGTTGAAGGAGCCACCCGTTAGAAAAAAATAGGATGAATCTTCTATACAATTAACAAAACCTTGAAAAAAATCGCCCTTTTAAAAGCGGGAGGAGTATTTAAATACCGGAAAATTTGACATTTGAGACATTGATTTTGTCAATAATATGTGTGTTGCATTTATTGAGTATGACAGTCTTCATAAATTAGATCGAAAAGCGCCTTTCAATACATCTATCATCTAATTTGATTAAAACTTACATTTATCAATTTTTAACAGAAAAACGTTCAAGGATTGTTAATATCTGTCAAATTAAACGGTTACATGCCAAACTTCTCGTTGATCGGCTTAGTAGTTTCCAAAAATCGTTCGAATTGTGTCAAATTTGTGTTAATTTTTTATGGGAACCCCTTCCCCCATCCTTAAATTTGAAGAGGTTTGAAAGTATTCAAGAAATCATTCCTGATCTTAAAATCTGCTATATACCAAATTTCATGTTGAACGGTTAAGTAGTTATCGAAAATTGTTAGAATTTTGTAATTTTTTTTATTTATTTTGTATTGGAGTCCCTCTTCCGATAAGTCGGAACCATCTGAAAGTATTTTAGAATACACCTCCGATCTCAAAAACTCTTTCATACCAAATTTCACATTGATCAGTTCAGTAGTTTTCGAGTCTATAGGGAACAGACAGACAGACAGACAAACATTTATTTTTACATATCTTGAGTGAGCTTTCATTACTTCGTCGTATGAAATCAAATGTAAACAATCAGTTTTAATACCAAAAAAATACAAGAACTGACATAAACTAGTCGCAACTTTTGTCAATTTAGATTATTTACAGTCTGGACAACATATTCTATATGTAAAATACAAATTCTAAAGTTGTTTTTATAACATTTGCAGCAGATTTTGTGTTTTTGTGTTTCATACAACATAATGAAAGCTCACGCGAGATATATAGATTAAACTTACTTGGCATCACAAATTTATTGAAGCTATAAATTTTCATACGTTTCAATTGAATTTTTTATTCAATTAAGTTCTCCCTTTTTCTGAGTAAGGTGAAAATCGAATGTTTATAGAAAAAAAAATATTTGAAGAAACCAATAATATTTCTGTCTACGTCAATTTTATGTCCTAACTTTTGATAAATTAGCGGTATAATTATCTGTGAATATAAACGCTTTAAAATCCATTTATGTTGATAAGTGTTGAATGTTACCCCAGTTGACGGTACCCATCTTTTTATGACACCTCAAGTGAAAAAATCAATGACCTTTCTGTTTTAAATTGCCGTTGGAATTTTATACCAATCGATGAATTTGTGCTGCCAGTGTGTCACTAGAATTTATTGGTAGGTATTTAACAAAAAATTACGTATTTATTTGCAACATTGTTGCTCGGTTCTGCTATCGGAAAGCCAGAGCGTACGCACCTTGGCCCATTCACTGTTAATTTAACCGTACGCAACCAATTGACCCCAAGCAATGTTTCCGAAATTCGAACGAACGTATGGCCTGGCGTTCCGTTTACGGGCTAACGATGATGGTGACGATGCTCTGCTGCTGATGCTTTGCCAATGCTGCATGCTCGCGGTTCCCCGTATTTGGCGGTTTTTCGGTTGACCAAGCCGCGGAACGCGCCATCGCGTCGTAAAGCGCAGAGAATTGTTGGGGGAAGAAGGGGTGTATTTTGGAAGGTCGCTTCCACCAAATGCCAACGCATGACTGCCGGTGTCTTTCGGTTGATGATAAATGCCTGCAGCCATTTTGGTTGCGATTTAACCTGAACTGTCCCCAGCCTCCTTCCGGCAGCACAGGCAACGACAGGAAAAGACCGCTATGGGGCCAACCAAATTACCGGCACAGTGGGTTATTGTTTTTATTAGTTTTGCAGTTTTTAAGCATTTCCGTGAAGCTGCTCAGCCGAATTGGACCGCTTGATTCGAATAATTTTCTTATCGTGAGTCTTTCCATAGGAAATTGAAAAATTCAAATAATTCTCTTTCAAATCCACTGTCGCGCCCTGCAGCTGCTAAACGGATCAATTAGCAGCCGTTTTGTCAGGTGAAATTGGACTTCTGGAACGGTTCCGTTTTCTTCATCTTCATCCCATTTGGCCCCCGGGAGGAGGTCAGGCAGCTATTTGGTTTCGAATCACCGCGCACACGCCAGGGAGCTTTTGCAGTGTTGAAGGTGTGCGGCAAATCGCGAAACAAGATTAACCGGCAGCCTCCAGGGGGAGTTTGGGTTCTCCGGGAATTTCAGAGGGTGCCACCACGCTGTGGCCAGATTTTGATCAATTGCTTCCGGCAGGGTGCGTCCTGCTGGCACTTTGCTTTTGTGTCCTTTCCGTTCCTTAGCTAATCGACACAAGCCAATGCCAATGAATGGTGACAAGGTCCTTTGAACAACCTTCTTGATTAGCGTCGTTGTGCTACACGGTTAGGCAAACAGCCACCGGTGATTAACGGGAAGCGTGCGAGTTCCGTAATTGGCGGTAACTGTTTTGGCGCGGTTGCTGATGGCTAAGCACGTAGCACCCCCATCAGATCAATTATAATCGCTGCCTCTTGAATGGTAGAAGGTTAGTTGGAAGGATTACTTATGATGGTAATTATCGTTACTTGGCTGAGCAGCGACTGAATCTTGAATATTGTGGTTTAAACATTTTGTATAAAAATACATTCATGATTCAGTACAATTAGAAATCTATCAATACAATTTTAAATTGATCTGGTAAGTTGACTCGGATCGTTGAGCTTAGTGTATTGACGCCAGGCGTTTCGGGATTAGAAACCGGCAAGCTTTGTAAGCGAATGTAGTAAGATTCATTGGGAGTATCTAGGATATCTTTCTAACTCACTGAAGTGCTTCCTAATACTATGGTGTAGAGAAGTACCGAATAGTGGTATTTGGTGAACGGCCGAATACCAAATATAGACCATTTCAATTTTTCGGCCAAACGAATATTACGCCGAGTATTCGTTCGAATATTTTGTCGGATTTTTAATAAAAATACAAAAGATTTTATTTAAATTTCCTTCTATTTCTTACGTCGTAGTGCCCCTCATTTTTTTGAGTCGATTATTTTCAACCAGGTGATTTTACCAGATGATGTTTTACAAGATCTTTTTCAAAATGATTTTCAAAATGTCACCAATAAACGAAAGGACATCAGCTGACTTGTCGCTTCTAGGGCGTATATCGACAAAGAGAATGGGTTTCTGTTAAATCTGGGGCACAACACGTCAAAACAGGTGTCAAGAAATCTGCAGTTTTCAAATCGTATCCAAGGCTTAAGACACGATTGCCACAAGAATAGTTTTGAGAGTTTTGAACAATATCTGGGCATCCTGAGCAGCCTGAGCCTAAACTATGACAAATATTTTATCCGAAGACTGCATTCGATTCGAGTTAAGATAAAAAAGTTGGAAGAGGTTGTATATTACACAACTGTGATCGTAGAATTACGAATACTTTACTAGATTTTTGTGACAGCTCAATTCTATGCTGATCGCTCAAACCCTTAAAGTACCTAGCTTCAATATTTTTTTTTTGGTGTCCCAAGAGGCCGTTCACTATCATATTCTTCATTTTTATTTGAAATTTTGTTCGGTCGTAGATTTTTTGTTTTGTCCCCTTTTAAATCCGATCGAACAATCTGAAATGTTCCAAGTTTACACGGTACAGGGAAAAATCAAGAAATTAAAAAAAAATATCCTGCATAACAGGTTTTTCGCATAACCCCTTGTTTTTTAACATTCATAGAAATTATTTATTTGATTAAGACTCTTTTAAGGAACAAACAGTTAGTATCATTTATACCATATTCGTTTTCATCCTGGTGGTCCACCGGTTGTGCACCAAGTGCTGTCAAAGCGTTTTTTTTACATGAAGATGACAGCAGTTGGTGCACAACCGGTTGGCCACCAGATGAAAACATATACGGCATTAATATCAGGAAGCCAAAAGATTAAAACGTTGGATAATTGAGAGTATCAATTCAACTTTCCGTAGTGGTAAACACCCCTAAACTCTGCTGCTGGTTTTCTTCACATCACGAACAAACGCCGTCGCTTACTGCGACCACACGATTTGACGCTCCAGTACCAAATAAAGCTCGCGCGAAGAAGCTGCTGGCTTTTTATAACCTTCCAGCTTGTCCAACACGATGAAAATTACCACAGTGTTGGACAAGCTGGAAGGTTATAAAAAGCCAGCAGCTCCTTCGCGCGTGCTTTATTTGGTACTGAAACGTCATATCGTGTGGTCGCAGTAAGCGACGACGTTTGTTCGTGATGTGAAGAAAATCAGCAGTAAGGAAGCAGAGTTTACAGATTTTTTACCACTACGGATTAAGGAATTAATGCTCTTAAACATCCAGCGTTTTGGTATGTCGGCTTTCTGATACTGGGTGCTTTTAAGGGCCACTAATTGTTCCATAAAGAGCTTTGATCTACTGAACTTTCTAAGTACAAAGTGCAGGGAATCGTAAAAATTGACTACCATGACATAAGAGACAAAAATGAAAATCATAACATAAACGAAAAACATGACTAATACATCTGAGGAGCTAATCTGTTGAAAAAAAAAGACCAACCTCACCAACTTAAATAGCCTAGTGTGGACTAGGTTCTGTGCAAAAAAATATCACACAGAATGCCAAGAGATTGTTTTGAATTTAATACTCTCAATTTCAGTTAAACTAAAGTTTTGAGAAGAACTGTTGTTCGGGCTCGGCCGATGGGGGGGTTCGGATTTCGAGGTATTTCTTCCCGTCTCTCGTCGACGGCATCCACCAGCAGCAAGAATGTCCAGGTAAGTCGTTTCCACTTAGCACACAGCTGATTCACCCACGGGGGAGAGAATTTGTTTTCACTCTTTGGGGTAGGTTTGCGAGTTAGCACACACGATGTATAGTTGCAACAGATTACTCAGCCCGATATCGGATCCACTATTAAGAAGTCGCTTAGTTGGACTTAAACTTATTAATTTATTAGGAACGAAGTGAAATTCCGTGCTTCTAATTCAACGTTATATTCTATTCTAACTTAACTAAAATGGCTTACATACTATTGTGTGAGAACTCTCTCGGCGTTATGTTTAATGTTGCGAGAGAGTTAATGCTATTTTAGGGTACATGGACAGATATTGGTGTTTTCGAACAAATTGATTACAGTGTCAAGTGAACATAGAGGACACATATTACAAACAGAAAACAATTCCGAATTCCTGATCGGTGTAGTACCGATCATTCCGGCCACCTTGAAACTGCTGTTTCAACGAATTTCGGACCAATTGATTGCGGCCTCTTCAGTCGGTTGGACCATGCGACACGGTTGGGCAGGGTACACGGGTGGACCAGGAGACACGGCGGTTGGATCAAGACACAGCTGGCACGTCGCACATCGAGGAATCTGCTTCGGCACTGGTGCAGAATCTGTGAATACAAAAGAGACCCGGTAGACCGAACGGCGTAGGGTAAGGTTATAGGAACGCTAATCACCTGTTAGCGCCCCATTAGCGCGTTGAGCAACGTTCGGCGTGCTCTACCGATCTTTGAAGATTCTGCTACCATGTGGATGTATGTGGGCGATCTCGCTGGTAAACGAAGCGAATCGGTCTTAGAAGATTCGGCTTCTGACGTGGCTCGGTGCATGGCGATGAATGCTCGGTGACGATATAGAAATAATATAGGAAAGAATCTGCAATCGACAAAGAACCGGTAGATCGAACGAGAAAATGTGACAGTTTGGAACGCTAATCACCTATTAGCGCTCGACATGCGCAGTGAGTCACATTCGGCGTGCTCTGCCGGTCTTTGTAGAAGGATCTTGATGATGGCGGGGTACAATAGGACGTCTAAGGAACTGTAAGCAACAAAGACCCGGTAGATCGAACGATATGGATGGAATTATAGGAACGCTAATCACCTGTTAGCGCTCCAAAAGCGCGTTGAGCACGTTCGGCGTGCTCTACCGGTCTTTGTAGCTTTCTAGTTGTCGGGGTTGTCGCGTTGACCTGTTGACTGCTGGCGGTGAGTTAGATGACAATCTCGCTTGGCTGGCTTAATGACTCCATCTCGACCAGGGTTTTCGGGGAAGTTAGAAGAATGTAGATTCCTGGACAGTTCACTAGCTGTGATGTGCACTTCCGGAACGCGTCTCCTACTGGGCCCATCAGTATCCTCCTCTGGCAGAACAGGTGCGCATAACTCCAGACAGGTAACAGACGGCTGCTTGACCAAAGGGACAACGTAGCAGCAGGATCTACAGGCAGCGTCTTCTCCTTCGTCGTTGACCTTAGCGGCGCTTGAAGGAGTGTTAGACAGTTGACTTTGTTGACCGGGACCGACGAGCAGCGTATCGTTGAGCGCGTACCCTGAATTGGGCTCACAGGATGCGTCGAATACCACGCGTTCATTGGTGGTTTTGCTGGCTTCCTTGAGCACCGGGTGATGTGGCAGATAGCAGTGTGGTTTGTCGTCAACAGGATCAATGTGGTGCCTTTTTCCGGGTTGAGCGTGACTTCCAGGGATTTTGTGGTGTGTATTTCTGGTGGAGTTTCGATGTGTGGCTTTCGTTCGAGAATCTCCAAGGGTGGTTTTTGGATTATTGGGCCGGGAATGACGGGCGGAGCATCCTTCTTTGTGGATTTGAGTGGTGGAGGGTTGAAATTCTGTTTTCTGACTCCCATCGGGGGTTTCCATTGGCCGGAACTCCCCAGGGATCGTTTCTCGGGTTTGATCAACGGTGGAGAGGAAGCACGCTCGCGGTGCGGTGGTGGAGCTGGAATCAACTTTGCCAGAAACTGTCCAGCCGAAGAGGGTGTCCACCAAAAACGGAGAATTATTACCAAGAGAGTGGCGTACGCCCGTGTGGAACTCATGGTAACATTCTCCACCGATGATCATGTCGATTGTTGCTGGAACGTTGAACTGAGGATCCGCCAATGGAACCTGTGGCATTTTCCAGGCAGTTGTATCGATCGGGGATGTGGGAAGATGGGAGGTTGGCTTCTTCATGACGAGGAAATCGAGTGTGGTGGAGAAGTCGCTGTTCCTGGATACGATTTTGGCAGCTAACCTTTTTCTGATGCGTTTGACTGACTCTCCAATTCCGGCAACTGCGATGTCCACGGGAGTTTGTTGGGTGGCGAGTTCGTTCGCCAGCTTCCTGGTGATAAAGTTGGACATTGCTGCGGAATCTAGAAGAGCTCGTGCTGGAATCTTTCTGCCGTATCGGTCGACAACTAACAGCGCAACTGTCTCCAATAGAACCGTCGAATTTGAATGCACGGATAGATTTATCGTTGGTGGGTTGAGTGAACCGCTCGGACCTGGATTCACTTGTGGGAGCTGTGATCTTTCGGGTGAGAACTCATTCGGTGGTGCTGCTGAGTCGTGCAACATAGTATGGTGCTTCGCTTGGCAAATCCTACACAGGAACTTTGATTTACAGGATCTTGCCTGGTGGTTCGCGCGAAAGCAATTCCAGCAAAGGCTGTGCTGTGTCACAAGCTCTCGCCGTTGGGAGCTTGACAGGTGCTGAAATGCTGGACATTGGTGCAATGGATGTTGTCTCAGGCAACAGTGGCATGGCGAAGTGATGGATTGAGTTTCGGAAGTAGCTGTGTTCACGACAGATCGGATGGGAACTGGTTTCTTCGGGATTTGTCCGGCCACCTTGGAAACGGAGGGCACTGAGGAACGATGTTGGAGATCGCTGTCCACGGATTTCAACATCCGGACCTGGTGGATGAGAAACTCGATGAGCTCGTCGTATTTCACCTCGTCCTTCTGTCGAGTATCTTGCTCCCATGCACGAATCGTCGCCGAATCCAACTTGTTTGACAGGATGAAGATGAGCGGAGTGTCCCAATGCTCGATCGGTTCGCCTAACTTCCCCAGAGCCTTAACGTGTCGCTGGAAATCATCAACCAGTGTGTTGATGTCTTGGGCTGACTCATACTGGATCGGTGGAAGGTTGTACAGGCCTCGAAACAGCTCCTTTCTGAGGAATCGCTTGTTATCATAGCGCTTTTTCAATGCGTCCCACGTCGACGCATAGTTATCGGCTTGAATATCCACAGACTCGAACGGTTTTCTTGCCTCTCCCTCCAGCGACTGCAACAGGTACTGCAGCTTGTTGACGATCGGTATGTCCTCGTTGCAGTGGATCATCGAAATGAAATTGTCGCGAAATGATATCCATCGCGATTCATCCCCGCTAAACTTCGGTAGATCGATTTTAGGCAGCCGATGATGGAAACTGGAAGACATGCTATGAGAAGTCGATGCGTGCATGATCGTCGAACTCAGAAGATGCTCCCTGCTTTCCAGCTTTGACAGCAAAAAACCTTTCGCTTTGCAAAACCGATCCTCGAAATCCGCCCGGAACTCCAAATGCGCCTCGAACCGTTCTTCGATGTCACCCATCTCGATGTCGTTCTGCACGTTCAAAAACAACTCGTTGCATTTGTTAAGAGTCTCCAAACGTACCGAAACCTGGCAGCAATCCCGTTCATAGGTGTAGTCCGAGATGAACTTCTCCACCACATCTCGCTCGGCACACGCTCGTCGTCTCGTCAGAAGGTCCGCAGCTAACTTTTTCTCCGCCTTGCTAGCCATCACTCAACACCACTCAAATCACACTTAAAACACCAAAACGACCGTAAATGCCACCAACGATTGACTTTTCGGATGCGATTTGCAAATAAAAATCTCCAAAGTATTCTTATTTTATTCGAGTTGCTATCCTTTTGGACGGTACTGTTGTCAGCAACTTGTATTAACGCCACCCAGCAATGCTACAATCGCCTCAAAATTAACAGGTAAAGCGATTTTGAATTTTTCAAAAAATCCAATTTTTAAAGTGTTGCTTTACTTTTGTACGGTACTGTTGTCTAGCCACTTGCCCAAATGCGTCTAAGCAATGCTTCAGTGTCTCAGTGTCCACTGGAAGTAAATTTCAATTTGTTCAAAAACTTTTAATTTTTCAAGTGTCGATATATTTTTGAACGACACTGTAGAGTGCACCACCCTAAATGCACTTGCACTTGCGCCTTGAACTGACTTTTGGCCACAAAAATGCAAGTTGGTTGAAAAAGTTATTTAATTTTTCCTTGTTGCAAAACTTTTGCGCTGCACTGTGTTTCAAAACATTTGAACGACACTGTAAAAGTTTCCCGTTTGTTTTGATTCTACGAATTCTTTAACCGACTGTTTGGCTATAATTGCGGTTTCGGTTAATTTTTTGCGCCCAATTTACAAAATTATCCGTTGGCCAAGTGATTAATTGGGCCGTAATAGTTTGTCCGCGGTGTGAAAATCACAAGTTGGCCTACCTTGGGTGTGGATTTCTACAAACCACAACTGCTATGGCGCTCGGAAGATGGCGAATGCTGATTCCTCTGCTGGACCTGATGTGTTCCTGTCCTCGAATCCGGCTCGAAGGACCAAATGTTCGGGCTCGGCCGATGGGGGGGTTCGGATTTCGAGGTATTTCTTCCCGTCTCTCGTCGACGGCATCCACCAGCAGCAAGAATGTCCAGGTAAGTCGTTTCCACTTAGCACACAGCTGATTCACCCACGGGGGAGAGAATTTGTTTTCACTCTTTGGGGTAGGTTTGCGAGTTAGCACACACGATGTATAGTTGCAACAGATTACTCAGCCCGATTTCGGATCCACTATTAAGAAGTCGCTTAGTTGGACTTAAACTTATTAATTTATTAGGAACGAAGTGAAATTCCGTGCTTCTAATTCAACGTTATATTCTATTCTAACTTAACTAAAATGGCTTACATACTATTGTGTGAGAACTCTCTCGGCGTTATGTTTAATGTTGCGAGAGAGTTAATGCTATTTTAGGGTACATGGACAGATATTGGTGTTTTCGAACAAATTGATTACAGTGTCAAGTGAACATAGAGGACACATATTACAAACAGAAAACAATTCCGAATTCCTGATCGGTGTAGTACCGATCAACTGTTAAAGATTATGGTTGGATGGACAAACTGGCTCAGAAGAAACATCTGCAGCTATTGTAGCCATGTCAGCCACTTTTTTCGTTGCTTGACCTCAGACTGCGTCAATCAACTAACTGAAGCTTTTTTTCCACCATCTATTGTTGTTTTGCTGCGGCCTCATTCTTGGTTGATTGGTGCTGACTGGGGAAGCGGCAGCTGAAGCCGAGACTGCAGACACGGAAGACAAGCATCTCAGAAATTTTCAAAATGACTGAAGCTCGACTACAGCTCCGCAGCTATATTTATAAAATTCCAAACTCAAATCAAATACGAACTTCGTTGGTATTGGTGTACCAACACACAGCCGATACAAAATGTTATCTGGAAAGGATGTCTCTGAAAGAGGCGTTTTTCGTGACGCGAGATCCGTTCGCGAATTTCAATTTGCCCCCCTATAGTGTTGCCGTAAGACGTAATTCTACGTCAAAAAAAGTTATTACGCTTCAAAAATAGCTAAATTTATTATGGGGGATATTCATCACTATTAATGAGAGACACTGCTTCGAACATGTTGATGCAGCTTTAACAGAGATGAATATCACCCAAAAAAAAAATTACCCCATTTTTGAAGTCTAATAACTTTTTTATTATAAGTCGAACTGGAATGCAAACTTCTAATAAAATATTTGTCATAGTTTGGGCTTCAAAAAACCATTTTCAAAAGTCATCGGCCGAAGGGGACCAAACTGGACCAAAAACTGGATTATCATGTTCCTCCCGAACAAAATGTCTCAAAATCCCATACAAACTTTAAGCTCGTTGAGTAACCCCTTCCCGCGATCCGATCTGACCCAAATTTGGCAAGAGACCTTGTACTAGGCCTAGGTTCAGTTCAAACCTGCAGCGCATAATATTTCACAAGCTTTAAATTTCTCATACAAATTAGGGGCAGTCTGGTAAACATCAATCACAGTTGTACCGGATAAATTGTTCAGTGACTGTCCGACATTGAAAATATTATTATTCTTTACCCAAATACAAGAATTTACTAAGCTTCCTTCCGGCCAACTTCTTGTTTATGAATGAGCATACTTAACTTTTAAATTATACCTTATTGTACTTGTTTGTACCAAATGCTCAATTATAATAACAACTCGAAAAAGACAAAAATGGAAAATGTTGAAAAGTATTTCGATAGTGATAAAATAAAATGCATTCCCAGGGATCTTATCTTGAGCTGGATGAAACAATGCATTTTTGTTTGTTATGCCTTAAACGATACTGCACAATAAAAGTGTTCCTAGCAAAAAAAAACCCATCTACAATTTTTGCAATGATATGATTAATGTTAGTTCACAATTTTTTATTATGCTCAGAGTCAATGGATTACTATAATGATCTGCTTCTAATCAAGTTTTATTACTGTACGCCCAAAACATTTGTTTATCGTTTTTCTTTAAATATCTTTTTTCCCTTAAGAGTGAGTGCTCACTTTGCGATGTTTAGAAGAGTTGAGGACCACATTATTCCCAACCACAAAAAATCATTGAATTCTAGAATGGTAATTTTAAAAAAAAATCGACTTTAAGTTTAAAGTATGCATTTTTTTCAGTGTAAAATTTCCACTTACTTTACCATAAATAATTACAATCGGGACTTCTGTTTCTTTGTGTCAGTACTATTAATTCAACGAAAAAGTTTTAAAATAATGGATGAAACCCTACACTGAAAAAAAAAATTCGGGAAAGTCAAGTAAGACGGATACAGCGGGTAAAACGGACACTTTCAATATTTCGAAAATTACAATGTTTGAAACAAATCTAATGATGCGAATATTTTCGCTTAAGTTACTCAACACTCTCGAGACCATATGTTTATTTATAGCTAGCAATGTTTCATAAAAGTTAATTAAACAATGTAAAACCTTGAAGATCCATTATTTGATTTTATTTTTTCTCCTCAAAAAATAGTTCATAACTTGCAAAATTTTTGAAAATTTCGACCGTTCCAGAATCAGTAAATTTTGGTCAAAGGGCTTGAACAAAAAAAAAAACGTTTGCTAAGGCGGGTAAAACGAACACATAAGTTTCTTCTAGTGTTAATAATTTTTCATCGGTTTGATTCTTCATATGCTTTCAAAACACCTTGACAAAAGCAATTGTTGGTCGAAAAGCACTCACCATCTCAAACAATCCATAAAAAAAGTAAAAAAAAAATCACTGGTGAGGTGAAGAAAGCGCATATAAAATAAGGAATTCTGAAACCACGCTGTTTTGCTTCTGAACTTGAACCAGTTGCTTCCATTTTGGTTTAAAAACGCAACTCACAATCACATTCTCGCGGCAAAATGTATCTTTTCTGAACAGTGTCTGTTTAACCTGACCATTTTGAAAACTGTAAATAGCAAGCATGTTTTAGATAGCTATAATAAGGCAGGAAAAAATATCAATTTTTTTTGTCACCCCTCACCCCCTTCGAAATTTCCAAAAAAAAACCTGAAGGGGGAATAAATAAAGTTTGAAGTATTTTATGGTTAATTTCGAAAATAAAAAATCAAATATCCAATCGATTACAAGACCAAAAAACAAAGTGTGAAAGATAAGAGCTATTTCACATTTTATATTGTTGTTTTCATTGAATTTTCGGATAAAAAATTACTTGATTTAAAGATTGTGTGCAATGATAAAGTATGCAATTTGGTTGTATGCAAGCTATCATGCAATTTAATCCAATTTATTTGTTTTTTGCATTATTTTTTTATTATCCCCTCCCTCTCACCCTTGAGATGTTCCAACTCCGAGTGACGAAATAAGGATTTAAAATTTGTTCCGGCCTAATAATCTTGATGAAGGAAGTTAACAAATTTCAATAATTTATGCGATAGCATAGAACCTGAACTGCTCATCAGCACGAGAATTGCGATTAAAAAACCAATATCTGATATTTTATTGTGTTTCTACCTTAGGGTGTCCGTCTTACCCGACTTTCCCCTACATGATCTTCAAAAAACGATGAGAAAGTTTTTCTTAAAAAAATTTTTTTCCCCAAATATACACAAGATGGAATGTATGTACAGCCATATTGCAACCCGGCTTAGGAAAAAAAATCATTAAATTTTGAGATGGCAGATTTTGAGAAATAATTTTTAGTTTTTTAAATGTATTTGCTCAGTGTAAAATTAAAACTTTAAAAATATGTATATATATTTTTTAAATTCAATCATTTTTTCAAAACTGACTCATGAACTTCATTTGTGTAGGAATTTTTAAGTTTCTCTCAGAAGTTTGACCCTTTTCATATGTTAGTCTAAAAATTTTTTGGAAAAAATAAGTATGCTAAGTTGTTTTACTAGGTACAACTTTATACCAACAAAATTGCATTTAATTCTGAGAAGGTCATGCCAACATCGTGTCGATTTATTGTGAAATCCGTCAACTGAAGCTTCCGGTATTCGACTACCGCGCGTAGAACACGACATTTTCCATGGGGGAAAGTGTTCCTAAATGGGCCTATTGGTTTAAATCGTTTAACGAAATGGCTGACTAGACAACATATCTTTTCAATGCATTTTGAGGGTAAAATACGCGTTGAACATAAGGCAAGAAAGAAGTTTATAAATAAACCAACTAAAAAAAAAAATTTTTAAAAACTCATACAAGGTTTTGATACCTTTTGAAATTATATATTTACTTTTAAAAATGATATGTAAAAAAGCTTAAATCAAAAAGTTGATTCTTATTAAAAATTAACTTAAAAGTAAAACATACTTAAGCTTTTATTATGGTTTCATAATGATTGGAAAGTGGAATAAGAGAGTGTTTTTTTTTGTAAAATGCCTCTTTTTTTCAAAAAAACAGGTTGAATACATTAAATATATGATTTTTTTTGCAATAAAACTTTGAATTTAGGCTCTAATTAACATCATAACAGAGAAATGAGGATCTCTCAACAGATTTGATAAAGTTTTTGTTATGGATGAACTACCTCAATAATATGCCAATCCGGACTTTTTTTATTCTTTAAAACTATAAAAAAAAATTTACATTTAACTTCAGCTTTGTCGTATGAACGTTATCAGTTTCTAGCATTTCCAATGAAACCATATGGATATATTTCCAAAAAAAAACAGAAATTTTGCCATAAACAAAAATAGGTGCATTTTGCCCGCACGATTTGAGATTCGTCAATTTTGACAACAGTTATAAAGATTTTTCAAAAACTGAAGGAGATTTCAAAAATAAAAATTACTCTTATGTATAGAAAACAGATGCCTGCTCACTTGTATATAATGTTGTATACAAATTAAATCATACATTTGATAAAATCAGGATCCTGCTCAAAAGGCGCATATAGCCTGCTTCTCCCCTATATATTGATAAAATATGTTTGAAAGGTTTTATATAACGCTGTATAAGAAACCCTACGTAGTCCTGGAAACGATATGAAGCTTCACCGTTTGAAGAAACCATGGCAGAATTGAATTTCAGGCTTTTAATAAAAGTTATGTGTCTATTCCGAAAAAAAAATTATCCATACCCATGACTTGATGGGCATGAGCATTGAACAAAAGTTTAAAGAAAATCGTTGTGCATTAAATCGATATTAACGCATTTTCTGTTATGTGTATGAAGAACTTATTGAACCATTTGTTAGCGAGAAGAACTGTTTGATTTTGAAATAACACATCATGATTTTAATATTTGTAAGTAGAAGAAAGTGATCCCGAAGGTTATACGCTTTGAGCACAAGGCTTGAGAGAGTTTTATGAATAAAAAAATTTTTTTAAATAATTTGTACATGGTTTACAACTAAACTACAACTAAAGTTGTAATATTTTAACCTTGAACAATTTTTCGTATAGAAGCTCAAAACAAAAAGTCGAGTTTCTAATTTAGATGAACAAAATAAGTATAACAAATAAAAGGACATTATAAGGGTTTAAAAATGATAGGAAAGTGGTTTAAGAGAGTGTTTCTGTAGGCCGAATCATATAAATAAAATGGCACTAGCCCTTAAGAATGAAAAAAACAGAATACATTTATAATTTTTATTATTCAACATCGAATCTTATTTTTAATCATTATCTCAAAACAGATTTAAAGGTCTGAAGATAGATTTTATAAATTTTCTCAGTGGATGATTTTTTTTAAATATCCTATGAAATTATAAAAAATGTAGACTTTTTTTAAAATTTTTCTTGTGTTTTCAATAAATTTCACGAAAACATTGCCAAAGAGTGGTTTTTTATCAAAAAACAGTAAAATGCGCATAAAACCCGCACGAATCGAGGTTCGAAAATGCAGACAACTTTAACAATAAAATCACTGGCGAGGTATACATGAGGTGTGTCGATAAAAAGATCCAGCAGTCGACCGATGGAACTCGACATGAACGCATACTGGAGTCATTTCACTGAAGCGGAAATTGCGGGTTCAAATCCTGCCGGTTAGCCGTTGTTTCTTTTTTGAGAAATGTATGATGTTTATGGCTTATGTTCTTTCGTTCTTAGGCTCGAACTCACATTGACTTAGGAAGCAACTTACTTACCAGTTGAGTTATATCACAAGCTAAACATTATCCATCATTATAATTTTAATGGCATGTGCGGCGGAATGAAAACTAGAGAGAATTTATTTTATAGAATTTGAAAGAAAGGTGGATAAACAGGCATTAGTGCGCCAATAGGAGAACGCTTGATAGGTGTTGAAATTTTAGGCTAGAGGGAATGTTGATGAAAACATGCCCTCTAGCCTAAAATTTCAACACCTATCAATCTTTCTCCTATTGGCGCACTAATGCCTGTCTATCCACCTTTCTTTCAAATTCTATAAAATAAATTCTCTCTAGTTTTCATTCCGCCGCACATGCCATTAAAATTATAATCATACAAATTACGGCGATTAAAATCATATAGGGGAGATGAGGGCATAACGAGCACCCGAGGCATAATGAGAACTACGCTTTTCTACGAAAGTGCGTATTTTCTTAAATAAATTTTCATGAGGATTTGTTTCGTACTTCCTATAGTATTAATTTTTCACAAAAAAAGGAATCTCCTTATCATCTTTACAGAGATATTTAAAAAAAACTAGCTTGGTTCTCAAGTTACGAAAATATTATAATTTTTGAGCACCACGAAATAAGCTCTTACGATCTTAAAATAACCTTGATCTATAATGTACGCACTGCAACATGATGTACACATTGTTTCTCAATTTTTACCATCATAAAATTTTTGATTTTTCACTTTTATCAATTTTAAAACACGTTTTTACTTATATTTGTTGACTAAGGGCATATAGAGCACCATATTATCGAGGCATAATGAGCATTTTCTGCCGTAGAATCTAGCAGCGAATTAAAATTGATTTATAGCGCCACACCTTGACTAGTTTTCATCCGACAATTTAGCCTATTGGTAGGGTGTCGGAGAGGTAATCAAAAGACATAGAGTTAGATTTCTGTTCGAGGTGATTTTTTTCCATTCACAATTCATGATCGATTTTTTTATTGTTACATTATACGGCTAGTAGCATCATCCTCCGAACAAAGCACTTAATGTATGCGCGTGCGTGAATTGTTTGTATTCTACAAACAGACCTAGATTATTTTGTTATTGCTTTGTTTGATGAATCTACGACTCACCTGACTTCATCGAATTGAATTCGCTGCTAGATTCCCCGGCAAAAACGCACATCTTGCTCTGATTAATGGTGCTCATACTGCCTCAGGGGGGGTTCTCATTATGCCTCCACAGTGGCTGGTTTTCAGCTTTTGGCAAAATTTTTTAAAATGCATTTTTTAACGTTTTCATCTAGTTTTTCACGTTTCAGCCCGTTAGGGAATAGGCTTTTCAAGTGTCTGAACACGAAACAATAATGTAACCTCCATATTATAGCTATTTTCTATGGTTAAATAACCGTTTTCCTTAAGGTGGCCATTATGCCCCCATCTCCCCTAACAAACATTATCCATCAGTATTTTCAGCGTTCAGTTCAATTTGATATTTTGAAGTTCGTAGGGTGAAATCTTCTTTCAATTCCTTACGTTAAAGTAAATGCGATATTTGTCACTTGTACTGGATCAGTGTTGTCCAGCCTCTGAAATAAACGAACAATATGTTCGATAATATTAGAAAAGTGTTAAGTCTATCAAAAAAAAGGATAATCATCTTCAAAAAATACACCCACAAATCAGATTATACTCCAATAATGAACTTCCTTGGAGGTGGAATTTTCGGTATAAGATTCTATGCCAGATTTAAATTAACAAGCATTTTAATAACTGGCGTCGTCGTCTCAGCACATTCGCTTTGCATATGGCAATAAACATTCGTTTGATAAGTGACTCAGATGATACACTGGAAATGATATCGGGCTGGAAAGCAGAGATGAGATGTTGCAGTGAGCTCGATTCCCACTTTCTTTTTTGTTTTTGAGATGAATTATCTAATCGGAGAAATATTGTATCGAACCATTGAATGGTTTTTTCTTGTATCGCTTCAATCCAGTGGTCAATGCCACACAACCATCTGCCATGCGTCATTTTGCTTGGGAACTCGAGTCTTTATGCCAGTAATGTTTTTCCATTCATATCATCTTTGGTACAGTACATGAAATTTTTAGCAGGGCTGAGTTTTATTGATGATAATAAATAAATTAAAAGTTGATGGTGGTTCTAAATTATCAAGAATTTACATTCAAGAATGTCTGAAAGGCCTTTATATCTTTAAGTCATTCGTCTATAAAATTTGTAATGAAGGTAAAAGAAATCAGCACAAGATGTTGTAAATCAAACGTTAATAATTTGAGCATGCTGAAACTTTCATCAAGTCCTTTTTTCACATGAAGCAACATATCTGGGGCAAAGTTGCCGAAATCACAAAAAAAAATTAATTTCACAGAATTTTTAGCAAATGTTCATCGCAGAATCTGTGTCACAGAACATAAAATTCAAGAAATATTCACAGATTTCATGGATTTTTTCAATTTTATACGCATTTCCAAAATTTTAATTATTGATGTCAATAAAAATTTCGGATTTGTAAGTTATTATTGAAAAAATATGATAAGTAAGGTTTATTGATTCTGCACAAGTAAAGTAAAAAAAACCAATTTTGCATGCCTTTTCAATAAAACATAAAGGAATATCGTCACAAAACACCATCACATAATTTCCGGCTAAAATCAAGAAAACAGGTATGTTTTTCCCCTAAGTACATAACATTTTTTGGGAACATTGATCTGGGAACATTGAACAGTCTAATTAGGCCCTCATTTTCTATAACCCTACATATGGGTTCGCAAATAATAAAGCGTCTATCATGTTGGTAGAACATTTCAGGATGCAAAAGTCAATAATGAAAAAATGGAAAAAAAATATGATGATATTATTTTTTTTTATAGAATTGTACCCGTTATGGTCATTCTTCCTCGAACATTAATAAATATGGTCAAGTTTTTCATATTTTCACTGAAAATAGGAAAAATCTACTAACTCCTTAAGCATATCTCTCCTATCTCCTAAAAACGAAACAGCAAAATATAGCTACACTTGAAACCAAAAACACTGATTGATTCCTCCGGGCCAACGCTATCAATTCCGGGTTTTTTTTTCCTCCAACAGAAAAAACTCTTTTCCACAACTTGGTACCATTTGCAGGGTCCTTTTTTGTTGCTGACTGATTTTTGATTCCCGTTTTGTTTCGATCTGAGCATTGAACCTGCCCCCAAGGGGTGATCAACTGGAACAAACCGTCGTTTTTATCGGAGGGGTAAAAAATTGATGACTGGAGTCAAAAAAATACAGCAATTTGAACAAGCCTCGAAACATTACACCGAGTTATCCTTGAGTGGAACCGAGAAACGGTAGCAAAAAACGAGAAATCTTGCAAAAAATGGAATCTTTGCGAAAAAAAATCGGATTCGAATCGAAGAAAGTGGAACACAATGGGAAGCACAACTGTTTGAATTGAGCAAACGACACGATTTGTGCGATACAGCTTCTGCAGCAGGCGGGAGTGAATGATGAAGTGGGTCGAGAGAGGTTTGATGATGGGTTGGGGTCGATAACAGAAGCACTACCTTTTGGAAGGGCTGCCCCTGATTGGATGGGCGCACCGAACAAATGGCAGGTAGCTTACGATGATTGGTCCAATTTGCTCCTGGAGCTGTAATCAGCAGTCGGAGAGAGAGAGAGAATAAAAAAAATCGCGAATCCTTCGGGGGAAGCCATTTGGATCAGAGGTTTTTCGATTATTCTTTTGCTTTTTTTTTTGTAAGTTCAATAATTTTCTGTGATGAAAATTTCTAAAATAGATCATTTTTTTCTACCGCCAACAAAGCATATTACTTTTTTCTTCATTATAAATCTCTAAATTTAAAGTGTACTCTGATAGTGTTGTTATGCTTTAAGAATGATTATCGATATCAATAACTGTCGTTGATAATTTCTAAAAATCCAAATCGACTCAAACGTCCAATTCATCAATCGTTGACAGCTTCAGCCACCGACGACATGTGAAACCAAAGCAGTGGCTAACGTCAGATCGTGTCTAGGTGGTCAAAGCGTGTCATTCACCATTAGCCGAATCACAGGCGATGTCTAATACATGCCAAACAGGACTAATATCAGGTGTTGCTGCCCCTCAAACGAAACGACAAGACCACACCATCATTAGCGTCGCACGGTTCGGCACACTGCCAATTTCTGCCATTGCCGCCGCCTCCAGGAAAACCACATCAAATAAATGTCATAACTAATTTATCGAGGTCTGATGCTGCTTGAAAAAGCTTGTTTTGGTCTTAGGTTGACGATATTAGCTATAGTAGGAAGGATTGAAGCTAGAGTGGAACCATAAAATTCGTTTAGTAGTGTCCTCGAACTTCAACCAATATACAGCTAAGAGTATGTATAAGGAAATAATATTCACATCTTATTTAAGAATTATTCAATCTTAAAAAAATACTTTTTAAGAAGATTTATTCGAGTTGTAAATATATTCAGATAAGGCATAGTTATAAACCAATAAAAAAATTGGTCCATCACAAATCCTTGCTTTCATTGAAGTACCCCAAATGACCCAATTTTTGAAAAAAATTCTGCGTTTCAGGCTAAAATTCTAGACCTTGTACAATATCTCATACCGGCAATGTTTATGTTCGACTTCTCCATTTCATTAATAGTGTTGAATCCTACCACTCTTAAAAATGTAAGTCCATTTTTGAAACCTAAAGGGTGTTGGGATCAAAAAGTGGTCAACTAAAATTCGCCGTATTTTTTCTAATCATTCATATAAAAAACCTGAATACCCCTCATTTTGTAGGAGTGTGTGTTGAATGACGCTTCTGATTGGCTTTCGGCGTAAGGTTTTTTGTTTTCAAAATGGCGTCCGAACAAGAGGAGCTATGAATTCGTTGTTTTCGATGTTGGCCTACAAAAAAAAACTAAACATAACTTTCTCAAACATTTTTTTTCCAGAACGGACTTAGTTAGCTGACAAACGTTTTCTTATAAGAATTTGAGAGAGAAAATAATTGAAACCGATTTAAAGCACGCACTTGGATTTAACGTGAAATTCATGTGGCAATTATGTGAATATGAATCACTGTGTTTGCTACAAGACTCACGTAGAATCGATTTAATGCAATAAAACTTAAGTTTACGTGAAAAATCCCGCAAAAATAATTTCTAAGTTTTTTTTGCGTTTGGTAATGGACGACAGAACCCACGCCAAAGCAGACTTTAAACAGCTTCCGAGACAAGAGTTTTATACAGTAACCAGAAGGGGAAAAGTGGCAGACGTTTTCAAGCATATTAAATTGTTGAAGTAAAGCGACATTTTTGTTACAGTCGGCACCGTCAATCAGGATATTTACGTAAACGAGTATCTACAAAAATCAGTGATGGTAAATTTCGCCCGTCACGCTTGACCCGATTAGTTTTGTTTTATCAAACGACTGGCACTGTTCTCAATTGACGGAGCCTCACTACTCGCATGACGGATAAAGCACGACAACAATCAACATTTCTCCATCATCGACTGGCGAAGCTCCTACACAAGGTCAAAATTTCTCCTGAGAGTGACTGGCAAATCTCTTCACACTTCGATCGGCTGCTGACGGCAGGTACAACTAATTGAACGACTTGCTGGCAGAGAGCAACAATAGCAATAACAAACTGAAAACGAGGTTGCTGGCAGGAGCAACAATAATAATAAATGCGTTTCTTTTTCGTCACCGGTCGCTTAAATGCGATTGCTTGACTAGGTTATTATTTTAGCTTCAAATGAATGGGGAATGAATGACTGGCAAACGAAGTGACTGGTCGTTAAGGAACAGTCAATTGAGTTTGACGGACCAAGAGGCTTCACAGTCACAGCTTCACGCCTCATGACGATGACTTTTGCCAAGCATAACAAAAATGATTGCTGCCTTTCCTGATAAAACATGACTTGTCTGTGCTGTTTTGGCCGGATTTGGCATCCTACTATTATGAAAAAAGCCATGAAGTGGCATGCCGCTAACAACATTCAGGTTGTGCCCAAGAATAAGAACCCTCCCAGCATACCAAAACTTCTCCCAATCGAGATGCATTGGACGATAGCTAAGCAAAACCGTGAGAAGACCCAAAAATACTGTAACCAGCTAGAAGCAGTTCAGAGCAAACTGGCGTTCTGTGCCGAAGAAAGCGGATAGTCTCGCCAATTTGGACTAGGTCGACCGGAATCTTAGCTGAGTATTTTTTCCGTCTTTTATACAGATTGAACTTAAAAAAAGGTACTTTGATTTTTTTATAATCAGATATTCGATTTAGTTTGACCACTTTTTGATTCGAACACCCTTCAATAACTTTTTTTTATCTTAATAATATCGGCTTAGAGATAACCCATATTCGAAAAAATAAACCGAAGGGAAAATTTGATTTTTCACGTTTCTCCCGAACGAAATGTTTCAAAATCTCATATATATATAGGGTGAGTGCTCCTACTTTGGACCTAGAGCCTACTTTAGTCCTAAAATGCCGAAATTTGAAAATAATAATTTTTGCTGGCATGAAATCAAGATATTCCTATGCACACAATGAACTCTTATTCTTCCTGAACCCTACCATACCATTTTTTGCCATTAAAAATCTTTCTGATAAAATTTTCAACGTTTTTAAAATTGTATCTCTTTATCAGTGGTAAATCAGACAGCTCATTTAGTGGGGCGCGTATTGAGAAATTAGAGTGTTTAAGGAAAAATCACGTTTTTTTACTTTCCAAGCCAAAGTTTAAAGGGAAATTAGTTTCACTGTGAAGAATATGAACCATACTACCCATTTTTCCAAAAATTCATAAATATCAATGGAAAACTCGGAAAATTTGCAAAGGGTCCAAATATAGGAAACTTTCGACTTTGATGTTCCATGTTTAGACCTAACATCATAAAATCTTTATATCAAAACCAACAAATCAACAATGTTGCGAAATTTTTATTGGGACATAATTCAGAACCAATATTGAGTATTTCCAACATTTTTGCCAGATTTACGCAAATAAACTATAAGTAAGTAAACACAATGAAGTATCAGCTATCGTTTTGCTGATAGAGCCGACGGGGAATAAAAGTGTTTGTGAAATTCATAACAGAAATTTTAGTTTTTTAAATATTAAAAAGCTGTAATACTATTTTTTGATAGTAATTTATTTAAGTTTACATTTACAATAAATTTGTTTATTTATTTTCGAAAAATCAAACATTTTATAGGAGTTTTAGTTCTAGGTCCAATGAAAGGAACCGGTCCAGTACCAAAATAGGAACAGTAGGTTCAAAGTTGGAAATTTAAACCATCCATATCTTTGCGAATCTCTCAATTATGGCGAAACCCATGTTGAAAATTTGCATTGAAACTTGCAAATAAGATCATGACTTATGAATGAACTTCCTGAAGGATATAAATTTCCCGTCCATTCGTGAGAAAACCTTGATTATTTAAAAACCACCGCTTAATGGGTCCAAAGTAGGACAACTAACCCTATATAAGATAATCTCATATATAAACATCCAGGCTCGTTGAGCGACCCCTTCCCGTAATCCGATCTGACACAAATTTGGCATAAGATCTTGTACTAGGCCTACGAGGAATTTTAGTCTGCAGCGCATAACTTTGCAAAGTCTTCAAATTTCCCATATTAACTGGAGGCAGTCTAATGCTCATGGAATACTTGAATAAATGTTCAAACGACATTTAATGCGAATGATATTTTTCCATCCAGCCATTTCCATCTAAGCGAATTCAATTTTATAGAGAGTCAGGTTTCAGAGAAGGGATAGGTTTAATGACAGCATGTTGTGGACATGGATTTGCGAAGACGTTATTCTCTTTTGTGGAGACGGTTTGCAGGTCCTGTTTCTATAATTTTAAGAACCTGATATGGAACAAGGCTAATTTAGTAAAAGTTGGCCTCATTTTGTCTAATAGTAACGAGGGTTGAATGCGGCGAAGGGGGCGAAACGAAATTTTTACAGGTTGCTGGTTGAGATGCCAGGTACCCTGATTTGTTGGAAATGAATCAAAATAATCAATGTAAGTCATACTATAAAAGAAATTTTGCTTTTATGCATTGATATTTGTTTCACAGATCGTATTATGTGCTGATAAAGCTAAATTTAACAGAAAAAATGTGGTACGAAAATAGTCATAATTCACCGACTTCATCGACTTTTTTCTGTAGCAGGATACTGGATACCGTCAAACGGGGCATCATGCAACAGCGGGGTTAGATGCAACATTCATATAACACCACACTGATTCAATTTTTAATTTGATGTAATGTGATAAAGTTATTTTTTAATGATTACAAAATGATGATGACATCATTTCTTTCATCCTAAGATAGTTTTTATAAGTTTTGATTTTCATTGAAAATTTGAAAAATCTAACAATAAATGTACAATTTTTAACATTTTCCGATGCCCAAAAAAACTTTACCCAGTATGACGGATTGGCTAAATAATATCACCTACAAACTTTATACTGGTTTCCTCATTTTATACCAACACTGTTGGTGTAAAATTATTTTTCGAACAATCACTCAATTTTTTTAAATAAATATTTTTATAGTTCAGTTACCAGTCTGGGGTAAAATGCAACAAAATGCAAATAAAAGAAACACCTTGTAAATCTAATTTCCATATGCCGAAATATGATTGTTTTTCATCAAGCGTTTGTAACCATTGAAATTTCTTTCATTCAAACATTATTTTTTAATAATTTCGTCTTTTACAATTTTTAGTAGTATAGTTTTACCCCTAAATGTATGCAGCACCCTTATTTCAGAAAAAATGTGAAAATAAGTTTTCACAAAACAAAAAATCACTGTAAATGGTGTTTTCATGCGTAATGATCTTCAAGTCATCGCAAATTTATCAAAAACTATACATTTTCATACGTTTTCATAAAGTTTTTATTCATAAACAAAGTTTGTTGCAAGTTACCCCATTTTCTGAGGAGGATGAAAATAGCATGTTTTTAGAAACTTAAATATAACTGAAGAAACCAATAATTTTTTTGACTACGCCAATTTGATGTCCCATCAACCTTAAAACTTTTGATACACAAGGGGTATGAATAACTGTAAACATGAGGTTTTCAGAAGCCATTGAAATTGAAAATTGTTGCATATTGCCCCAGTTGACGGTACTGGATAATTTTGACCGGAAGTTGTAATCTAGCGCACTTACATATACGGATGATACTTATTCAGGGACAGCAGTATCCAATTTAGGAAAATTTTCTTGTAAACGTACTGAAAGAAGGAAGTGAAGTTTAATCGATTTTCTGAACTAATAGGTATTTCAGATTGAAAAACATAGGTCAAATAATTTCATTCTAAAGTTAGTATCGACTTATTTAACTTTTTTCACTTAACGTTATTAAGAAGTTTAGCCCGTACACGAATCACCCCATAAAGGTGCTCAATTTTTTTTTTTTGTTTCGATTATAGTCGTTTTACCATCTTTATGGCATTCGCGACTTTATCAACGTTGCAGTTGGCGGATCGTTATTGAAAAACTTATCCGGTACAACTGTGTTCGATGTTTACTCTTGGGCTCGAACTCGCGGACATCGGCTCAGGAGACAAGAGACTAGCCACCTGAGCTATATCACAAGCCCTAAAGGTGCTCAATAAATGCACGTACCCAATTCTATTTTTAATTTTGACAATGTAGAAAATAATAACTGCTGATTTGATGCTTCTTGACTGCCGTAATGCACGCCATTAGAATCTCGTGAGTTCATAGCGTAATAAATTTCGTGACTAGGTTGCATTCTAGTCTAATGTCGAGATTCTTGTTCACCTGTTGTGTAGGTACATAATAACTTCATTACCACAGTATAAATTTAAATGGTACACCACAAACAAAGGTCGCATAATTTTAATGCTTTAAGCCAAAAATGCGCTAAAAAGTGGACTGTACCAAAAATGATATGATTGGAAAAGCACTACTGGCAGAAAGACCCGAGCTCCCAAGCAAAACGATGCATGACCACTACACCCACAAATCAGACTCTACCCCAATAATGAACTTTCTTGGATAAGGAATTATCGGTATAGGATTCTATTCCGGACCGGCATTAACAAGCTTACTAATAACTGGCATTGTCTTCCCAGCGTAACCTCATAGCATATGTCGGAAAGAAACCAAAGAAAACATATTCCATATTCTATCACAAGACAAAGCAGGAATTGGCGAATGATGTACCGAGCGCTGTGTGTGTATATAAGCCGGCATTAGAAACATTTTTTATTTCCAACTGACGGCAAAACCACCAGCCAAGATAAGCTATGCTTTTGTATGTAATGCGGCTGTCATTAAATTCAGTTTCCCGTTTCCCATTCCCACCCCATTGCACAGTGGTCCATAAGGGCTAAAAGTGGGACTTTTTTCGTAGCGCCTCTGTCTTTCATCTTATCTCTTAAGTGTCTTCAGAATATTTGCTTCTTCAAACATGCTTCATAACTTGAAAGCATCAAAAGTTAGTCAAAGTTTACTATAAAAAAATTGAAAATTCTAACTTTTTTACTTCATTAGATAGAGCTTTACTTTATACTACAAAGTTGAAGAAAACGTGAAAATATGAAACATTGTTGAAAACTTTAAAACTCTATCTATTTTCAGAGCAGAGTTATGAAAGTTTTATTTTGAAAGTTATTGACTGTGCTTACATTCTACTACGTGTTAATATTTATGTACCAACGAGAACACTTCGACAACGTCAGTTTCTTTCAATACCTCACCACCGTACTGCTTATGGTCAAAACCATCCTATTGACAAGTGTTGTGAACTTTTTAATTTAGTGTATCATTTGTTTAATTTTAATATGTGCAAACGTCGTTTTAAATTAGGTTTAAGCAGAATTTAGTAGTTTTTAAGTTATCAGTCTGTACGGTAATTTAAACCAAAGACGAAATAAAAATAAAGTTATTTAAAATTAAGTTTTTTAAACTTAACTATAGTTAGATGAGGATTAACATGAATAAGATGTTCTGAACATTTCTCGGAACATTCAAATCACACGTTTTGAATAAGATTTCAATATTCTACGACGTTTCCTAGCCAACTTATTGCAACTTTAAGTTTTATTTTTACTCAACTTCACGAGCATTTATTTCAAAAACGTGCAAGTGAATTTTTCAAACTAATAAACCACATTGAAGCATGATCTAATTAAAACAAATTGGTGTTGTTGTCATTTGTCTACACGCGCTTATATTTGAACACAACAAGCATTTATTTGATGTGTTTTACGTGTTTCCACGATACATTTACCTTAATTCTTGGTTTAAGAAAAGCTTTAGCTAAGAGAATCTTAAAACCTGGAAACAATGAAAAAGACCCAAGTAACACAGATCAAGCCTATTGGTTTTTAAGTTTTAATATTGTTTCATGAAGACTTTTCGATGGTATCCAATTTTTAAAACGATTTTATTGTAACATAGGAAATGCTTCATTTATCGTATGTTTTGAAAGAGCCCTGAAAGTTTTGCTAAACCTTGAATAAAACACTATCTTAAGAGTGTTGTAATAATGTTGCAAAAGAGCTGCTAAAGATTTAATGAAGCACATACTTTCTTGTTTTTATTAGAGGTTTGGTACCAGTTTTAAAAATGCGCTCAATGCGCTTTTAAAACTGGTGTTCAAGCCAAGTTGAAAAACTGTTTTATTGGAACATTGGATGTAGGCATGACAAAACTAAGTGACAGATGATTTGACAATCAAGAAGAACGTATACACGATTAAACTTGTTTACCTCTTTTTGAGATAGCATAACCTTTTTTGAAAGGATTATCACTGAAAATTGAGAAAAACATGCTATCAAAATGATATAAATTAACCCAGCTAAATTCATCTGAAAATTGAAAACAACTTTGCTGTATCCGCATTCAAAATTCAAAACAACCGCAAATCGATATTCGCTCAATTCTAAGGGTTCGAATAAAAGCACACTGTGAATGAACGTTTTTTTTTTAGAATCGATAAGAATAAATGTATAAGACAATTCATTTACAAGTATGATGAATAAAGTACTTGTTTTATTTATCCGTCCCTGTCTCTCAAATCGAAGTTTATCTATAATTACGTCATCCAATCAAGAATTAACAAAATTCTTTTCGGATCAACCACTCTTGAAAAGTTCTAGAAGACTGCAGCCACCGGCTTCTCCTCAGCAAAGACGGAAAAATTAAGCTTCATTTCAAGTGAAAATGCTCGTTCTATACTTTCATCAGCCTCAACAAGTTTCAGATGATATAAATAGTCAAGATGAAGACTACTAGCAATGGCCGATCATTGAAAATTACGATTGATTTGAAGCGTAACGTTGTTTTGATTATCGTAAGCAAAATATCCGATGCACGTTTTATAAAACCGTTTTATCGCTTCCAATTGCAACAATAACCATTAGGGGAGAGGCGGGTAATATGCGCATATTAAGGAAGGCACTCATTTTCTCCCATATTCCAATAGATAGGAGTCTGAAAACTATATACACATGAGCGGACATCTGTTTTCTATACGTTAGAGCAATTTTTCTGTTAAAATCTTTTACAGTTTTTGAGAAAATAATTTTATAATAAAAGAAGTCAAAATAGCCGATTTCCGAAACTGGCGGGTTAAATGCGCATATTTATGTTTTTATCTATATTTCATTAACACTTGTAATATTTTGATATTATTTAATTAAAAGTAAAAAATTTATAAGATTTATCTATTTTTCTTGATATAGGCATTTAACCTGCCTTGATATGGGCATTCAGAACCTATCTCTTATTCCAATATCTTATCATTTATATCTTTGCCAAAAGCTTCAATTTGTAGAATTTCCGATTTCCAGATGAATAAGAAAGAAAACCCATTAAAATTTTTGTTCACAGAATCTATACGCACGATAAATAAAGTTGAATATATTATAATAAAACTGACAAAAATATTGTTTGAATTTTTAAATTTTTTTCACTTTATATAACAACTAAATTTTTTCATGCCATGTGTTCAAAGCGTATTACCCTCAAACTGCACTGATTAGATATGATGAATCTCCATCCATATCGTCAATCGGCTGTATGCGCATATTACCCAATATGCGCATTTAGGAACACTTCCCCCTATAATTTTATATGTTGCATACTATCAATAATATCGTTACCTAAATCGTTAACATACTGTTTGCAGAAAAGTTCTCCCATACAACTGTTTTAACCGTTTTTAACAGTTACATAACCTAACTATATATTCAAAATACAATTATTTCAGAATTCACGATTCAGGCAATGTATTTCACTATTTCTAAAATCGTCTGCTAAACGTGTTATTGCGCTTCATCAAATCGTCATTTGTCGATTTAAGAAATCGTTTGGTTATAATCCTCAATTATACGGGTTATTATTAAGCTTTAAGGCCAGGCTTTTGATTACAGAAAATAATCTATTTCTTAACAGTCTGAGGTTATTTGATATCAATACCTACTTGTTATTTAAAGGTAATTGACCATCCTCTAATCATAGTTAAAAGGAAACAAAACGAAAAGTTTCATTAATGCCTTTTGCCAATAGACTGAGTCGATTTGGGGTCATTTTTGAATTTCTCAAACCCTGGGGTCTTAAAAGCTTCGTTTTGGTCCAAAACTCATTCATGATTTTTTGCAGAATTTTTAAGTAACGTTTACATGCGTAAATATGAACTTTTAGGTTTGTATGGGAAAATTGAATATTTTGTACTGAAAAATCAACATAATTTTTGTTTCTTCTGTGGAACCGATCCTGCTAATGGTTTTTGTGCCAATTTATAAATTTCTCACAGGAAATTTTCCAATGAACAACTTTGTCGAATATCATAACTTCGTATCTTTTTAGACAAAAAAGTTATTAGCTCCTTAACAGGTGTATGTCTTTTGGCATTGATGAACAAGAAATTCAATTGACACCACTGCTGGGTGTGTAGCGAAGTATTGCAAGGCCACTTTTCATGCCATACTTCGTGGGGCACAAGCAGTGGTGTCAATTGAATTTCTTGTTCATCAATGCCAAAAGACATACACCTGTTAAGGAGCTAATAACTTTTTTGTCTAAAAAGATACGAAGTTATGATATTCGACAAAGTTGTTCATTGGAAAATTTCCTGTGAGAAATTTATAAATTGGCACAAAAACCATTAGCAGGCTCGGTTCCACAGAAGAAACAAAAATTATGTTGATTTTTCAGTACAAAATATTCAATTTTCCCATACAAACCTAAAAGTTCAAATTTACTCATGTAAACGTTACTTAAAAATTCCGCAAAAAATCTTGGATGAGTTTTGGACCAAATCGAAGCTTTTAAGACCCCAGGGTTCGAGAAATTCAAAAATGACCCCAAATCGACTCAGTCTATTTTGCCAAGCAACAAATCGAAACGATCTCATTTATTGCGACAAACTTATCTTACTCAAAAATGGATGAATCCATCATGAGCGTGTATTCCATTTAGAGAAACGTTAAACGAAGTTGTGATTCAAGGTCTCTTAAAACCATTTTAAAACTATTTGTTGAAATTGTTTTATTACAACATTATTCAAATCGGCAAAAAACAATTTCAAAACTGTTTTACATCTGCCTTAAGATGTTCAACATTAACTTATTGAACGCCATGTTGATTGTGAAATTGAATCAAATTTACTGACGCCATCTTGCTGGAAATAATATTTTAATACTAAAAACTAGACAGTTTCAACAAATTTGACAATGTTTGAGGTACTATTTGTTGTATAAAACATGGATCACTACAAATCTGGACGCACTATTTATTTTACCATAGTGCTCCTAGTGGTCGGATCTGGAATGTTTTGGCAGCACTTTGTAGAATAATGTTTCTTCTACCAGTGCTGAAAATTTCATTACGATTCGTTTTGTTTCAAAAAAGTTACACGTGATGGAAGCTGCGAGATGAAAATAAATTTTGTACACCCACGTCAAAAACCCGACGTGGTCGGGTTCAAAAATCGCGAAATCGTTAAAAATGGTCAAATCAACCGTGTGTAGCGTTCTCAAACGGGTCTGTGAGATGCGTACTATAGATCGGCAGGTTCATACCAAGCGTCATAGTTGAATTAAGGATCGGAAACCGCATTTGAAGGTGTTGAGAACGATCAAGGAAAACACAGGGTAGTCGGACTATGACATTGCCAAGAAATTCAACGCCGACCGGTGCACCGTCAGCAGAATTCGTCTACGCGAAGGAATACGATCCTATCGGACCAGTAAGCAACCAAACCGGACATTGAAGCAGAATTTAGTAGCCAAAGGACGTGCCCGCAAGTTATACAAGAAGATTCCAACGAAGTTCGACGGATGCATCCTCATGGATGACGAAACCTACTTGAAGATGGATTTTGGGCAGCTTTCTGGCCAAAAATTATGTAAAACCACTGCAGTGGTGCACTGCACTGGTCATGGTGATGTCCCCGGCAACTTCAAATTCGTTTTTGCTGATAAGTGTGCAAGAAAGTGTTTGATCTGGCAAGGTATTTGCAGCTGCGGACGAAAAATTCCGGTTTTTGTGAAAAACAAGACCGTGGACTCCGAAATTTACAAGGAGGAATGCCTGAAAAACTTTTTTTTTTCGTACATTAGATCTCACAAAGGACTAGTTAAGTTTTCGCCAGATTTGGCAAGCTGCCACTACAGCTAGGAAGTTCTACAGTGGTATTGGGCCAACGGGTGGATTTTGTCGAATAGGACATCAACCCACCCAACTGCCCTCAATTCCGCTCTATCGAAAAATTTTGGGCAATTGTCAAGCAGAAAATGAAGAAGAATGGTAGGACGACTCGGGAAGCAACAGAGATGAAGAGATTGTGGAACAAAATGGCCGCTGAGGTCAGCAAATAGGGTGTTCAAACTATAATGAGTGATACTCAACCAAAAGTTCGAAAATTCATCAAAACAACATCGGAATATTTTTTTTTATTATTTTTCCTTTAAAGTGCAATAAAAACCCTACATTTCAAGTACAAAACATTTTTATTTCGTTTATATAGCTCCGAGATAGACCCGTTTTAATGCGTCCAGATTTGTAGTGATCCATGCTTTTGGTAATGAATTTCAATGCAAAACAAAAATTGCATAATTTGAGCAATGTTACTTAAATTATTATTTTTAATAAAAAAAATCTTAAAATTGAGTCAACCTTGATTTTCTTTGAGGCGCGCATATGTTTTGATGCTATTTCGTATATATTTCACCAGAAATCTGAGGTTGCAGGAAGTTTTATGCTAAGACATATTAAAAATGAAAATATTTTTAGAATTATTAAAATGCAATCTTCACCAATCACCAAATGCTTGGGAGAGTAAGTGGTGACACGAGAAAAAACGGAAAAGAAAGCTCCCATAGTAGAGTATCTATCAAATTTCACAGCTCCCACAGTGAAATTCCTATCAGATTCCACAGCTCCCACAGTAAAATTCCTATCAGATACCTTGACGTAGTTTTAAAAGAGCTGTGAATAGTCTTAAGAGAGCTCTGAAAGGTTTCTTAAGGCTATGTCTATATAAGGTTGAATAAAACTATTCTGTTGAATGTTTTAATATTGCATATTGTATTAGCTTTAAAAACGTTAACAAAACAGGGCTTTTTTGGCCATATGATAGCTTTGAACTTGTTGTGCTAATAGCGTAGAATGCACTTTGGCTTATAAAGTAGCTTTGGGAAATAGTCTTAAGTGAACTGTTAAGGTTGGAATAAAACTTAAATTGTTACTTGGGTTGATTATTTACTATGTTCATTATATGGTGCCGCCTTGATGCAACGTGCCGGAATCGAAAGTTTTCCGAGATTCTGATTCTGATTCTGCTGCTCAATTGCTTTTTCCCTACATATATCGACCATTCTGAACTCAAATATCAAATTATTTATTGAAAAAAAAAACTTGCCCGGCTTGGGAATCGAACCCTGACCTACGTGGTGAGAATCGAACACGCTACCACAAGACCTAGATGCTGTTCCAACTGAAACTAAAACTCGATATGGTGGAATTATTTAGTAGCATACCGAATCAGGCAGCCAGCCAGGAAGAAAACATCTCAATGTACTTTTCGTGACTTGGTTAATTCCGTTTTGAGCACTTTTGTGCCCTTCATATGATTTAAGTCCCTTACAACGCACGTAGGAATCACTTTTGCAACTTTAAAGTTCATTAATGAGTACATAAAGTTCACTCTAGGGAATTGGGTATTTTTGATTCTCTTTGTAAGCCAATGCAATGCAATGTGTAACTATCAGAGCCTTCATTCGAGTACATATGAGACTTTTGGTTGCTTGGGATGCCATAAAGATGAGCCAGGTTTTTGAATCTTTTTAATCGTACTTTTTTTTATTTCCGTACTTGAAATTGTTTTAATATAACGCAATGTTTATGAAATGGCAGTTTTGGTTCAATTATTTTGGGGTTGGTGGCACACAATTCCCAACATTGATTCAAAATCCAAAAATATTCCTTTTTGAAAAGTCAGAATTCGGAGATATAAATTTAAAAAAAATATTTGAAAGATATTTGACTATAATCAAAAGAAAAAAAAAACTTAATAATAAAAATTTATGGAGCAAAGAAAAAATAAGTGGCTCAATGTATCCAACACTCCCCTATGAACTCGAATTTAAACTGTTCAAATTTAATTGGTTACTTTTATGTCAATGTTTATTTGATTCTTAAATAAATAAGCACGAAATACCGGTCATTTTTTCGACATCTGATTGGTTTATAACTGACAAAACATTGGTATTTTTATGAGAAAGAATTTTTCTACAAATCGTTGAATCAGCGCGACTAAGTCAAATCTATGAATAAAACTTTCTTAAGTAAATAAAAATGAAAATTTGAAATGGAGAACTTCAATGGACAGATGTTAAATAATTTTGAGTATAATCAATTATTATCGATTATTATGGTGCCACTGTATACTGCTTTGACAATTCTTTTATTAATTTTTTTTAATTGAACATTGAATTTTTTTAAAATTAGTGTTTTTGTTTATGTTCCCAGCAAGTCCCGGTAAAATGTTTGATATCATTTGAAAATTGATAACTTCAAAAATGAAAGTGAAATTTACGTTCCTTTTCGAATATTTTCAATCTTCATTTGTCTTTTAAAAACCATTAAAAAAGATCCAGATTTTTTTTTATTTTACAATTTTTTTAACCTGGATTATCTATAATGTCATAGAAAATTATGAAAATATACGAAACGAAAATATGATAAATGATCTTAAAAACGTTTGATGAGTCAAAATAAACTTTTTAATTGCCTTCAAACCTTAAAAAAATATTTTTGACCAACTTTTGATTCCACGTACTCGTGCATGCGTCGTTCAGCTATGAAAAAGTGAAATATGAATTGAAACAAACATTGATTGTGTATTTGATTCTGATTACCAAATCCTTTGTCAGATTTTCAATTAATATTTCCAAGATGTTAATGCGCTAAAGAACTATTACATGACTTTTTAATGATATTCACCGATACCAATCTCAAAGATGATAAATTGTGATATAAGATTAAAAAATCCACAGGAAGATCAAATCACTTTGATTGCTATCGCAATCGACAGAGATAAATCACAGAACAGGAGATTGGAAGAAAAAAAACTAAACTGTGAGAATATCGAACGGAAAAACATCACGAACAAACGTTTTCGAACCCGTCGAAGCCATCATCATCATTGTATGTCATCGCCAGTGCCTCACTTTCAGGCCCTCAACTCAGCCGTTTCTTTACACCAGTCATTTTTTCCCTTCTAATGATCGACCCATTAGGTAGTGATTTTGCACATTTCGTGTTCTTTGGCGCTTTTCAAACGACGAGATTCCTCTAGGAACTGGAAACTGTGCTGTCTGAAGGTTTGTGGGGTATCTGGGTGGAAACCGGAAGAGGGAAACATTTCCGCCCAACCAATCGAACATGTCCTTACGCGCACGAACGAACACATTTCAGAGCAGAGCGCGTTGTTCGTTGTCTGCCGCCCGCTATCGGGATGAGAAAATGACCCACTTTTTACTTCAGTTTTTCTTCGACTGATGTGATTCGAGAATCGAATTTTGCTTGCTTGCCGTGTTGTCTTTCGTGGGGCGCTTCAACACCTTGCTTTGACATGGAATGGTTGCCCGGCTTCGTCAATATTGGAAGCTGATCCGGAGGGGAGTGGGATGGGGATGCTCAACTAGAATTGAATTCTTCTCAAACTCAAACTATGTTCCAAGAAATGTGTTTGAACAGGCAACTCCCATTTTACATCAAAAGAAACTGACTAACCCGATTATGCATGTGAGAACATTCAGGAAGCGCATGTTGGAGTATTGAATAAACTATTTTTACAAAACTAGAGATAATTGATAGTACTTAGTGTTTAAACAGATTCTATACTGTACTTAAATTTCCAAACAGCCAAAAACTTTTTCCTTGTCCTGAAATGTAATATATACTGCTTGAAACATTCCCAAATTGTGTCGAAAGTTATGACAAATTCAATAAATGTTATGAATTTTGTAGTTAAAATTTTGGTGTACCATTCCAGAGCGACGCGTTAAAATCAAGCACGCTTTTCCTTCCAGATGTACCATGCCTTGGAATGGTGAAACATTGGGTCTTCTCTTGACGTCCTCTTTGCAAAAGTTTTGTAACATATCTCGAGAGAATGCTGTGATAACCTTGTCGCATAAAACAGCATATTCGTAGTTGATATTTGGAGTCCAGCTCGTGACCAAAGATGGATTTCCGAACACGTTCAGTCGAGACTCTGCCCCGGAAAACAAACCGTACAGCTGATTTAAAACACATATTTAGTCGCTTCTTGAGAGCAGCTGTCGAGTAGGTCGAGATAGTACGGAAGAAAAGCGCGAAAAAAAAATCCCATACTAAATTATTATTTCTTTTCTTTCTGGAGGGTTTAATGATATTCAGATGTTAAAATACTTTAGATCAAATGAAAAAAAATATAATTTGAAAGATTTTTGCTAAACATGTCAAGTGCGCCGTAAAACCTTCTTTGGTGAATTCATAAATTAGCACAAAACCCATTAGAAGGCTCGGTTTCAAATAGGAAACAAAAATGATATAGATTGATCAGAACAAAGTATTCAATTTTACTTTACAATAGTTCAAATCTACTCATGTAAACGTTACTTAAAAATTCTGTAAAAAAAAACCATGAATAAGTTTTGAACCAAAATGAAGCTTATAAGGCCCTAGAGATTTAGAAAATAAAAAATAACCCCAAACCGACTCAGTCTATTGGTTCAAAGGTATTCTCAGAAAATCTGTTCCAAAATTTCGATAGAAGATTGTTTACTTTCTTTCCATTTAAGAAATGGATTTCTCTTCTTATCTTGTTTAAATGAATAAGCTTATCTTCCATCTCTGCAGCAGTAGTTGGGCAAAACTTTGACTTGTATCAAACCTACATTACTCATGAAACTGGTCTTAAATGTGGTTAGTTGTTAGTTGAAAAATGCCTAGGGCTGAAATTAAACCTACCGAAAAAGATTTTTTTTTCTCTCACAAGTACCGAAATACAATGTTACAAATTTTTTTATGAAATTGGTTAAAAAATGTATTGAACCTTAAATTTTGTTGATAAATAAAAATTCCAAAACAATCCGTCAAAAAAATGTTAAGTGTCGCCTTACAAGCTAGTCCTTTCCATTTCACTAGACAGAAAAGGCGAAAGTTTGTTTTCCCACTTTCGATTTGTTTATTCTTCAGTTGTGTTCCTCAAATTTGCTCCCAGTCACCAACCCCAACTTAAATGGAAGTACTTTCTCTCCCAGTAGGAGTAATCTTGAAATTACTTCCAGCAATGGCAGCCAGCCAGCTAGGCAGCTTCCGGGTTGTCCCGGAAAAATCTAATCACATTTGCATACGAATTGATTGCAAGATAATTACTTTTCGGGCCAAAGTTTATCCGATGGTTGATTTCTCCTGCTACTTCTCTGCTGGATGTTGTTGTTGTTGCTGCTGACTTTCTTTCCACTAGAAAGTAGATGTTAGTCGTTGATTTTTCCGAAAGGGTTCTGCCTTGCCTTGGCTCTTGATGATGGGCGGATGCAAATTAGTTTTAAAATTATTTGCTCCTTCCGAGTTTTGCGTCGATTTGCGCAACAAAGTTGCTCTTTTCCGATGAATGAAATTAAATTAGGGATTGAAGCCCCTCCCCCGCCTTCCTTCCGAAACTACCCAACCCTGTTCATTACGATTCAATTTGCATCATTTTATTCCAATTTGAAATTGAAATCGGAAATTGCTTGAGTGAGTGGAGCTTTCCGTTTTATAATCATTGAATTTCATGCAAGTTGTTTGCGCTTTAGGGAATAATGATTCGGCGGATTTTAATTGGTGATAATTTTTCAATATAAACTACATATTTTTTTATCATATACTTTGATATAAGAATTTTCAGAAAATTCCTAATGATCAATTTTATCCTCTCATGGTCAGATCACTTGTCTAAATTAGTAAAACCAAAAACAAAAAGGGCAGCTGGGAAAAGCTCATTGACGAAAAAGCTTCCCCTTGGGAGACAATGTCGGAAAAGTGAAGGACAAACGCAAAAATTACAGTCGATCCCGCCGATAATTTGACGTTGATTATGCTGCAAACCGGATTTTGGGTGACACGTTTTTTGCCCGGTGCGGTGTGGAACTTAATTAATCAGTTTCCTCGATTGGGAGTTTTTGGACCAAGGGACGCTTTCTCTCTGTAGGATATTCGATTTGATTGGGAAATCTGAGGCTGCTGCTTGGAGGGATGAAGGAAAAACTAATCAAACCGATCCTACCACGATGGCAACCGGATTGAATTATGCAAATTTGGGAGCGCTGTGCTGGTTTGCTGGTTGAAGTTTGATGTTTCGTGGTTGTTTTTAGAATAAACTGTTTCTTCTTAATTTTGACCTCAGCTTCCAAGATCCATGATAATTAAGATGTGTCTAAGGAGTTCATAAGATCCAAGATATTTAAGATGTTTCTAAGGAGTGCCTTTAAAAATAAATGCAACACTTTGTTTTGTGGATTACTTTTGAATGTATGAATAAAAGTTGATGAAATTTTCAACGAAGGTACCTGATGATTTAATTTTAATTTTTCTGACGTTCTGTAAAGTAGCTTTTAAGATAACGTACAGTGAAGAAGTTTTCGACATAAATTAGCTAGTTTTGATTACTTCTTTTCTGTCCCGATAGGATGATAAAAAGTCAAATATGCTGTTTTTGTGCCGAAGGAAGACAATCGGCTTAAGTTGTCATAATTTAGACCAAATTAAAAATGTATAGAAAAAATGTTGACCATCAAATATTTTTACTCAACATTTTTAATTTGGTTAAAATTATGACAAATTTAGCTGATTGTCCTCCTTCGGCACCAAAACAACATATTTAAGTTTTTATCATCCCACCGCAGTATTCGCATAATGGCATAATTCTAGATCCAACAAAAACAGAGTATAAACTTTGTGGAACCTAATGAAGTGCTTTGCAGGGGAAAGGGTCGCAATATGAGGCAGTTTTTTTTTATATTTAGCAATTCATTGTGTCAGTTGTTATGAAGTACTGACAGATTAGCATTTTCCACAGATCGGCAGCCTTCTCTACAACTAAACATCAATTTTTAAATGTTTTTCCTTGTTCATATTCTTAACATTCAGACGATTTTTTTAAACAAAAAGTTTCTGACTGTAAACCTGACAGGTGCCGCTATAGTGTTCGATTTGCTGTCTATTACTAGTAATTTTTTGAAATTTTCCCACTAGCGCAGCGGTCCAATTATTCTGTGCACGATTTGACCGCCGCTTTTGTTTATATTATCAGTGAGCAGCTTTTCTATCTTGTAGAAATGGAAACAGGCTTGTTTATTAGTCAGACAGGCGAACCAGTCAGAAAAAATTATCATTTTATCACCTCCCGTATTGAAATGTTCGATTGCGGCTGTTAAAACCTCCCCGGCTCCTAAACTTCATGAAATCAATCATCTGCACTTTTATTCTAATTTAAGCCTTCTGTTAGATCCTCTAGGACTCTTTAAACGATTAACCATACGAACTTTGATCAAATAGTTCATTTCTAGCTGTTTTTGGGTCTCCCACTAGGACTTTTCTGATTTATTCTCGATCCTGCCCAAAAAAATGAGAATGAGCTTCTGTATTGGACGCTATTCTTGAAAATAGTTGAAGGATTATCACAAAATTTTGTTCTCGTTTGCATTACGTTACGAGGTCACCTCGAAAAAAATTTCATTAATTTTCATCCATGCATTCAACAGTTATTCACAAAACAAAGTGTAGCATTTATTTCAAATACATTGAGGTTTAGATGAGGTTGAGATAATAAAAGGTCTTTGCAGCAGTGACCGATTTATTTAACCAAAAAACCAAAAAAAAAAAAAAATTCTCATAGTCATTTTTAGTTTGAGAATTTTTAACTGTAATTTCAATCAAATTTAAGACAACTGAGCCAAAGGTCCAGATCAACAGATGGCACTGTTGGGAATATATTGATACTCTGATTTGTATCTTAATCTTAGGTAATCGAGAAAAAAAATTCTAAAGATAGAAAAGATCGGTTCGAAAATATATCAACCATTTGTATAATTTTATTAAAAAAATATCGACCAAAACTAAGGGCCATATCCGGATAAATTGGGTCAAAACCCAGGAATCATTCAAAATACCCTGGCAAAGCCTGATAAAACCGGGTGGGGTTTGAAATTAAAATTTTTCTTGGAAGAATATCAATTAAAAAAATGCACATTGATTCCTTAAATCCTTTTCTTACTCAGGTATGACCATTACACATGCTTGAAAAAAAAAGTTTCACTATCCAAGAAACCATAAGCACTAAAACATAGCCCTTAATCAACACTTTATTCCCATATAAAACTCTGAATTAATGCTTGTTTTGCACTATATGCGTATATAATGCAGATTTAATGCTAAAAAGGCGAAATAGTGGGCTGAATAAATGCTATCACAACATAGCTTTTAATAAGCATTACAAATGCTGAATGAGGGCACCATCAAAACGTCATTTTTCGCCAGCCGTATAAAAGCATTAACAATGCATACTAAGAACACCTTTTAATTGATTGATCATGATTGATATGAAACGGAAATTCAAAATAGGAAATTATTCTTTGATTTATTAAAATGAACAAAAATTAAAAAAATAAAATCATTATCTACAACATCAATCAACCTGCTGAATGGAAGATTATGCCTGATGAAGGGTTCTATGAAATGCGAAGTGATTATAATTGAATTATGAATTACATTTGATGAGTCTCAAACCACGGATCTCGCAGCAGTCTTTATCTTTCCTTGCGACTTTACCATTTCGACCACTCTTGATGCTGATAAGGTAGGTGAAAAAACCCGTACTTCAAATACTGTTCGGTTCGGGTTGTATGTATGAGAAGGTATTGGAAAATTTTGGGAGAAGACAACTGCAACTGCCCGCTCTGATTGTTTTCATTTGCTGTCTTGCTTACTCACACGCAGCAAATGAAAAAATCATTTTTGTTTACATTCGCGGGTTCTACGCTTCATAAAAGCTTTAAATAATCATTTACATGAAGTTCTAGTGCTACAGTCTTAATGCTTGTTAACTTTATATAGTAGCTCTATATGTGCGTATAGTGCTATCATAAGTGTTAATTTTTGTTATTGCATCTATGCATTAATGATGCTTATATAAAACTAAAAAGCATTATGAATGTTGATATAATACTAACTTGCATTAAGAATGTTGATTTAATGCTGATTAAGGGTTATGGCTTAATGCTTATGGTTGCTTGGGTAATTTGGTTCAAAATCAAACAGAATCAATATTTCAAATGAATTTGATTTTTGGTAGGCTTCAATGAATTATTTGTGATGTTTATTCTTATTCTGAACTATAAATTTGCTTGAAAATATTTTTTTTGCAGTCTAGTTTACAAATTTGAAATCAATATTTTAGAAATGTCCGAAAGATAATGCATATGAAATGTCCATTGAAACCAGAATATAAAGTTTTGAACATAAGAATTAGTGCAGAAATTTAATATTATTTCCCTTATAAAATATTATTTCCCTTTCTTTCTTCTTTTATTCTTAAAGAAAAGTGCTAGACTTGAGTAATCCATTGTTAAAAATAAAAATGAAAAAAGTGTGGCTTCTTAAAGCTTAAAGATTTCATCCGTTTCAAATAAAATAATAATAAATAAAAAAAGAAACCAGAAATCGTAAAGCAGTGTTCATTGTACATTGTTTAAGTATCCAGTTTAAATTGGAATTGTATAAACATCATGTTGTAGCTAAACCAAGTTATATTTTATCGTTTATGGTTTGTATAGTTCATTATATACGATAACATTTTTTGAAGCGTATAAAAAGATCAATAAAGTTGTTTTGGATCGCAATAGAATTGTGTGAAGCTCAATATTTAATCCCACAATTAAGCAATCTTTGATGCTTGCGATCTATGATGATATATTATTTCCATGAAAGGTCGTACAGTAATTGTAAGAAAATCTTATAATGGAATTTGAACAATCCACTCGTACTTGTCATTCAAAGTCGCTTATTGAGATAAACTTAATCGGTAAATAATTGTTAATAATGCAATTCCTATGCTATTTAAGTAATATCGTAATCATCTTATGTCAAATTGTCGAATCGTTTAACAGTACAGTAGCTATTTACTGCTAAGATTGCACAGCGCTGAATACTATTATCGATTTTAATCGAATCGTCTATGAGATAGGTTAAAGTTGTATATCAAAAAACGGAATCTGTAAATAGATTTGGAGTCCGAAATTATGCAGTCGGTGGTATTTTATATGATCAACTGAATTTTAAACGGCACTCTCAACTGTACATGAACAAATTCGCTTGTTTGTATCAACATGAAATGGCGCCGAGGAAGTATCGAAGGACAGGGATCGGAACGTAGTGAGTTCGAGACTGAGGGAAGGTATAGATGAAGTTGTATATAGTTCATTTTTTTTTTATAGTAAACATTAAATTTTATTGTATTTATGTTCACGGCGATTCAAAGTAAAATCGTAATAAGAGAAGAATATAATTGCTTTGGGATACAGTAACATTAAATTGTCTTAAATGGTGAAGAAAGTTGAACAAACCTCAGGCTACCTGCAAAATGAAATTATAAGACAGGCAATAGAAAGTTGTAAGTTGTACAATCCAAAGATTTTGTGCAAAGCAAAGAAAATAATATAGTACTGCAGCAGATTTTAAATGAAATCAAATTCGAATTGTAAAATATATTTCAGATCAGGTAAGAAAATAACCATGGTTAGAAATTGTTCAACAAAATGATAATATTTTTTTATTTTTGATCGTCTTAATTTAAATATTGTTTCTTCAACATGTGCAATTGATCATTGATAGTTTAAATTGACAATGTACATTTTGGTAATTTTTTATTTCTTGAATGATCAATAAGAAGCTGGTAGAGATAAAAATAAGGAATTTCCATTTTTTTTTTAAATATTGAAAGCACGAAGCAAACACTAATTTAATTAACATTGCACATCAAAATTTTGCTTGACAGCTGTTACTTCAATTTTTTTCAAACTTGTCTTAGATTATTCAAAAAAAATTATAATCGATTCAAGAGAGTTGAATTGAAATGTAAAAAAAAATAAACATTTTCAACTTCCGAGCGCAGAATTTGTTGTTTTAAATTTAGGGCTAAAAATATTTTGTCGCTTTCTATTGGAATATCGAGTCCTAGAATTAAAAAAATGTAGGAACTATGTTTTTCTTATACAAAATTTAGATTTCTAGGTTTCCAAGGAGATAGCTTTTTCAAAACACTTAAAAAACAAAATTTAAGAACAAAGAAAATGGTTTTGTAAATATTTCGAAAAAACTTAAAAGTTTGGCTAAAATATTCGGATTAATTAAAAAATCGATTCTTTAAAAGTCGTTTAGTCGTATTTGAAAATTTAATCAAAATGTGAAAAAGAAAAAACAGTTTGTTAACATTTTAGTCAGATTTTTTTTCAATAAAAACATCATACTATTTTGAAAACTTATTTAAAGAATTTAATTGATTACTAAGGAAACATCATTTTAAGCCAATGTTTTAAAAATTTGGTGGATTTAGTCGTCTTGACTTCTATTTTTCTCTACCATCTCTATTTTTAGTGGAAAAAGGTATAGGGTAAGTGAGCCCTATTTTGGCATGGTCCTTTTCTTGACAAATTTCAGGTCCAAATTGAGCTTAAAAAATTTTAAATATATTTTCATTGCGAAGAGAATAAATTGTTTCAAATCTGTGCATACCGAATTTTGTTATTGTTTGTACTTTAATAAAGAAGTTAATTTTTTTCGATCTGAATCCGAGGAAATTATGTTGGAAATCACCGTATGAAAATCAGATGAACTCACCTTCCTAGTGCAACTGTTAAATTCACATGCGATTTCAAACGCGGACATTCATTTGAAAATTTGCAATAAATACTCATGCTTACAGTTAAACTCGGCAAAAAATAAAAAAATACTAGAAAGACTAAAGAGTGAATATTTATTTAGGTTTCGAATAAAAATTTAAAACTAATTTTGTTTCTTTTCTTGGCATGCAACTTCAATCGAAATACACCACCAGTATTGGAAGCTGGTAAAAATACATGTTCATTAAAGAGGTATTTTTGGGCTGATGTTTTCCCTAAAACTTCATTTGAAACTACGCACAAATGTTTTCATACTAATTGGGTTGTATGATAAGACCGTTGCTATCAACTTAAGCTTCGAAATAAGTTGGAGAACTTAAGTGATTCGACTAACTAAAAGTCATATCCGAGCATTGAAAATGCAAAAATCGCTATTTGGGAACCATGAATCGAAGGTACATTGGTATGCGTGCGAACAGCATTTGCATTGCAGTCTGCCGAGCAAAAGCCACGTGGTCTCCTACAGAACACAGTGGTTCGAAATATTAAAAAAAATCTAAACTAAATTAAGCATCTCACAAGACTTAAGATGTTTTTCTTATCTAAAAATTGATAGATCGATGGCAATTTATGACTTAAGTATATAAAATACATAATTAATTGAATTTTTGAATTGTTTTCTTTTGCTTGGGAACCATATACCTACTCAGATTAATTTTTTTTGGATTTTTGTTCTAATTTTTTCATTGAAACAGAAGTTGGAAGTCCAGGAAAATATCGTTTGCTTTCCAATTATTCCTTAAAATTTTTGATTTGAGTCGAATTAAAAAAAATGTTTTTGCAAGGTTTACATTCTAACATCTATTTGGCGTGTCAAACCACTGCGCAACGCCCCGGGCATTCGAGGTGCTAGAAGCTCATAATCTCGGCTAACAAATTCAAAAGGGCAAAATTTTAAAATACCATTCAAGAAATTTTTCAATTTCTTACTTTATGAAGCCATACTCCACAATATGAAGACAGTTGTTTGGTAGTGAAAATAACCCTATGTGTCGCAATCGCATTGCGGAATTTCTGGACTTCCGACTTTTTGAAATGAAAGCTTATTTTGTGCTTCCCTTCCTACCAAATTTCATCAATGTTTTCAAAAACCTTTTTGTTGTATGAGTGAAGCCCGGTGTTCCATCGTCGCAAAGAACTTTACGTTCAGCTGACGTCATTCTGTCAGTGGCCTTATATTCAGAATAGCCAACGATTCTGTTAACTGTCAATTGAGCATTGTTGGTACAGATCTATTGCACTTTGTTGGTGACCAAGAATCGGATCATCGAAACGGCAAACAATTGGTACGGCGGCCAAGTAATTGGAGCACCGCAGTGAGTACTTTTTATGCATTTTGCTCACTTTAAATCAAGTTCCATAGAGAAAACATATTTTTGTTGAACTCTAAGCAAGTTAGCAAGTAAATTCTTCAAAGGATGTTCTATGGTGCACTCAACAGGAAGGTAGGAATGTCGAAAAAAAGGGTAAACCATGCCTTAGGTGTCAAGGTCGGGTACATTTACCCTATTAGTTTTTAAATGAAGTTGAGATGAGTGTTCAGTTAAACCAATCATTGATGACTGATGAACTAACAAATCTACATTATGTTAAATAGAACTGAATCTCAATTTGTTTATTACACTTCATCAAATTAAGGAATGCTTTTTAATTTTTTTTTTAAATATTTATCTCTTCCGAAATCTTTTATACGCTTTTCTCAAGGAAAATTCACAAGAGTATTTGATAAAATAGCATTTTTAGCTTGGTAATTCTAAAGAAAATTGCACTAGTTTATCTGATAAAATAGTAATTTTTTTCAGCTAGATGATTTTTAAAAATAACGGATTTTTTTTCTGCAGAAGACTTTCACATGAGTGTGCCAAGGAACTTTCTCAAGAGTGAAAATGAAAAAAAATATTGAAAATTCAAATGAAGTCAATTGCAACCATTTCTACATTTTTTGATGACTAATAATTATGTGAATTTTAACCATTTTGAAAGGTGAATATAGCCTTTAAAATCGATGTCTACAAAATAAAGCTCATGCTTATGCAGTATAGAATTCAAATTTTTCACAATTTTTATTTTCAAGAGCTCTAAAACTCTACCGATAGAAATCAAGGTTAAACAAAGAGGGAAAAAATTAACTTGGAAACCTCAGTACAAGAAACACCCAGAAAACAAGAAATATGTAAAAAAAAAACACTCACTGATTATTTTTATTACCAAACAACCGTAGAGAGAACTCTTTTTCCAACATATCTTGGTGCTAACAATGTTTCCCTACTTCGCAGGAAGAAGGAACATTCCACACATCCTGTTTATGCTAATGTGTTCGAGCAAAGAAGGTACATCGACTATAAACGAGCAGCGAACGCGCGAAGGCAGAAAATTATAAGGCAATTTGAGTAACATTGAACCAGACACACACACGAGAGCCCTAAAAACAGCTTTTTTTGCTACTGGCTAAGATTGTTTTCTGGGGGTTGAGCCATTCGTTGGAAAAAATTTTCGTTTAAAATGGAACTCAATGTTGAAATGTTGATACTCGTAATATTTTTATCATGGATTGAAATAATTATCTGATTATAATCTGATAAAAGATTCGTTTGAAAAGTTTCTGACGGTTGCCATGAAAAAAACTGCATCGCACTTACGAAATGTGCAAAAATCCTCATCCTTTAAAAGAAATATAAACAAACACCCGCTCCATTTGCTTGCTGCGGACTTGTTAAATAAAGAGTAAAATGCATTTGCCTGTTCTTCAAGAATGATTTCCATTCTAGAATTTTAATTTGCATTCCCCATAAGGGTGCTTGTTTGTTTGCTGCTTGCTTGCTCGCTCTCAGTACAATCCCTCGGAGCCAAATGTGTGCTGTGCCACTTTCCCAATCTATTCTGCCAGCATCCACCCATTCATCCTTTCCACGTGCATAAGTATCATGGTGTATGGTGGGTTGTATTTTCTGTTTGAAGGATAACAGAACGAGAAAAAAAATAGGAGTACCACTGGTTAAAAAGAACAAATACAGCAAAACCTTAAGTTGTGGGTGTCCGGAAGCTGTTCCCGGGCTGCTTGCAGGGAAAAAGAATGCATAATGTGGAGGGCACTTGCGAAAATGGAGGTACACTTTGTCGTCCCTTGCAACGAATCATTTCGGTATCTCTGGCTGGTGTGTCCGCTTTCCTCCGTTTTTTTTCTGTCTGACTTCAGCCCCCACCCGGTAATCTTCCTCTCGCCCACCGAAAAAGGAGTGTGTGCAAGTGCATTTTAAGCTGCTCGAAAATTGGATTCAAACGTGCAGAAGAGCAACCGCAAAAGTATTAAAATCTCATTCATCCCCCCTAACCATTCCTGTGATGGTGGCCAGTTCCTGGCGAAGGTAGAGGGGGGATGATGAAAAAAAGGCAGAAACTTACGGGAAAAGATGTAAAGTTGTACCTTCACTTTGCCCTGCGCTAGGGTTTTCTGGTTGCTGGAATGTTTGTTCATTCCCTTTTTGCGTTCTCTTGTGTGTATGTTTTTTTTTCATTCAAGCTTTTCTCATTCCCAACGACCGACTACGATGTAGCCTGCCGACCAAAGAGTGAATGTGCATTCTTGATGAGAGTCCGGATGTCTGGAATGTGTGTCATCTTTCTCCCATGTTTTCATTGTGATGCCCCGAGGGAGGAAAATGGCTGCAAGGATATCACTCTGTTTGTCTACATTAACAGAGGACACGGTATGGAACAGCCTTGAGCGTTCTCTTATGTCGGTCAATTTAGTCTTTGACCACAGTTAAAAGCTACCCTACTTTTGATATGCTCGGAAATTATTTAAATCAATCATATCCTATGTACATCGTGGTTTTTTGAGTCAATTCAATTATTTCCACTACACTAAACATTTTCATATTTTGAGTCAAACGTTCATTTCATTCCAAAGTTTTGCCAGGCTTCGATTTGAGAGAAACAAGAGACAAAACCTACCACGAAATGCTACTAATGATCTTTGATCGACATTTATTTCCAATTATGTGAATAAATGTTTGAACAAAGTCCTCATTAGGTCTTATCTACTAGTTTTTTGATTTCATTGAATCATTGCATAAGCATGAGCTTTATTTTATAGGCATCGATTTTAAAGGTTATATTCACCTTTAAAAATGGTTAAAATTCTCATTATAATTAGTCATCAAAAAATGTAGAAATGGTTGTTATTTATTGGTTGTTCATTTGAATTTTCAATATTTTTTCATTTTCTCTTGGGAGAGTTCCTTGGCACACTCATGTGAAAGTCTTCTGCCGAATAAAAAATCCGTTATTTTTAGAAATCACCCAGCTAAAAAAATTTCCTATTTTATTAGATACTCTTGTGAAATTTCCTTTAGAATCACCTAGCTAAAAATGCTTTATTATCAGATACTCTTGCGAATTTTCCTTAAGAAAAGCGTATAAAAGATTTCAAAAGAGAGTCCGGTGTGGGGTACTCTAGAAAGAATCTTTTTTTTAAAACTCACAGAGTAATCGTCCTGAAAAGTCTGGAATGGTTCGTTTTTGAAACTCTCAAGGTTATTCCTCCGAAAATTATCATTCAAGAGTCTTCAATAGAGATCTGCAAGAATTCTACTTATATTCTAGTTTTACAGTATAGGCACTCAGAAATCAGTTAACTCGGGTCTTTTTACACAGGTTGGATTTGCTGAATATGCCAAAAAAAATTTTCTTAAAACGTTTTTTTTTTGTCATTTCAACGATTCTTTTACATCATAGATGAGCAACCAGCGGCCTGCGGGTCACATGCGGCTCTTGTGATATAATTGTGTGGTCCGCGAAGCTTTCCTTGAATTGAATTTTTTTACTTTTCATAATGATAGATTGTAAATCATCATTCAGTACTGACCCATACCAATTTTAAAAAAAATGATATGTCAATAACTAACATCAATATCTACTTCACTTGTTTGCAGTTGCATTTGCCCAAAAACCATTCATAGTGTTAACTTTTTCTAGAATTTTTAGCATTTATTGTGTTTCAGTAAAGGCAAAGATGCAATCTAATGTATTTGCTTGAAGTCATATAGGAGTTTTTTTGTTCAGATTATATTTTTCCTAATAACTTAACTATCACTTTCAAATTTCTTATCAATTTGACTAAGACCCAAGTCTACGATAAAAATTCTGAATTTTCGACAAAAAAGTTTTGTAATTCTGTGATTTAAATCGAAAATTTTGTAACGATATCAATCGTTTATCGTTTTTTAAAAAAAATCTGGTCATCAAGGACTAAATTTGAATTCTGAAAAATCTTTTCGATTTAAGTTTTAAGGATTTAAGGATTTAAGTTTTCAAATTTAATAACGATTCAACGTCGAACGCGGGGAAGACAGTGATTTACTTAAAAATATATTTTTGTTCCTAATAGTCCCATATTAGAACAATGAATTTCAAATCTTGTAAAAAATTCTTGCTGTATAAAGTCTTCTCCATCAATCTTTAGAAATTCCCCCTAAACGGAGTAGAAAGTGTCTTCAGAAACTCGTGATTCCAATGATTAATTTTTAGTATGTTCCCTTATTTAATATTCAAAGACTTTTTTCAAGAACTTCTCAAAAAAAATTCTTCAGAATGAGTTGAAAATATTTAAAGGACTGTTAAGAGAATCTTTTCTAGATTGCTCAAGAAATTGGAACAGAAGGTTTTCTGTCTCGAAAGCGCAAAAAGTAATTTTAGAAAGTTTTTAATCGAGTGTCAAAAAAAATATTGAAATTTTAAGAAAATCTTTAAATGTGTGCTTTAGAATTAACTCGCATAAACAAGAGAGTCCTGGCAGAAACTCACAAGATGGCCCCCTCAAAATCATGAAAATGCCTATTAAATTACTCTAAAATGGGTTTCCTTAGAGTGTATTGAAGAAGTTCATGTACGTCAAGCCGATCAGTGAGTTTCCGCTTTGGAACCAGGGCTGGGAAACAAAAAAAAGGGCTCAAACTTCAAGTTGGTCGGATTAAATAAGAAGCTGAGCAGACAACAAATTTTGTGTCATGAGAATGATCATTATTTAATCTTTTTACAGTCTTTTGCATTGATTGATTTTGTTTGGTTCCGGCACGAGATTTTATCTTAAACGATTACTACTACTGTTTTCGAAAAGTTATCAGTTTTTTGCCGAAAAGTAAAAACAAATGCAGCAGCAAATTTCTATTTGCTTGATCTAGCTTTGAATGTTTTTAAAAATTCTGATTTTAAGAAAATCTCTTGACTGACTCAAAATATCTTTGGAGCATTCTTGAATTCCCTTTATGCTTTATAGAACGTCGTTAGCAAATCATAAAAGATTAATTGTAAAAATTTATGACGAAGTCTTAAAAAATCTCAAGATAGTCTCTTTCAGACAGCAAAAAATATCCCGGTGAATACTCTTATCAATTATTTGAGACGTTTTTCAACTTATGGGAAAGTGGTCCATGAAAGTCACAGAAGCGTATTTTCTAATGCTTGTTGAAGAGAGTATTTTAAGGTACTTTTAAAAAGTCTTTCTCTTGGTAGGGCGTATTTAGAAACTATTCAACGAGTATTTCATAAACTCTACAGATATTTTGTCTCAGAAATTTAAAAGAGTATAAAGGATTCTCCTATAAACAACCACTCAGGAACCTTTCAAAGAATTTTCGCTAAACCTTTTTGTATCTTCAGAATGTTAAATTTATTTTAAGAAATGTTGAGATATGCTATGCCAAGAAAATGAAAAGAATTTTTAAAAAATTCTTTTAAGAATATAAGCAGGAATCTAAAAAGAAGTTCTTGGAAATTTCCGGAAATTAGTTAGAAATATTTCGGTGTAACGTTTCCCGGGGTTCATAATTTCACTCCCAGAATTCCCGACTCTCATCAAATCTTCAATAATTTTAAACAGCGATCATTTAAAAAGCCTTCAAGTCTTGGCCGTAGGAACGGGGAAGGGGGAGGCATGAGGGTTAAACCTTCCCCATAAGGATCCAGAAAGTGCAAGGTTTTCTACTGTACTCGTAAGATTTTATATAATTCATTTAGTAAAAGTTATCCAAGAATAAGAATCTTGAGTCAGAACTGATGTCAAAATCCTTAAAACTTATGCCAGGTTATGATTTCTGCTAAAGTTTTTCAAAATTTTCTCACTTGTAGAAAGTTATTTTTGACTATTAGAATGAGATTAAGCCCAAAAGGTGTTAAAAAAATCAAACATGTCAGGAAATTGGCGCATCCCCAGTCCACTAAAATCATAATTTATTTTGATTAATTTGAGTGCCATAAATTTTTCTACCAGCTTTTATTTTCAAAACTTCTGAAAAATGGCAAAAATTGTTTAAGATTTTTTTTTAAATTTTTTTTAAAAAACTCTCAAAAGTTAAAGAAGATTTCAGACCAGTTATCAACTTTCCTGAAGACCGCAGGTAATTTTAATTCTGCGAAAAAAGTCATAGAAGTTTTTTATTTGGTGTCTTACCCAGTTCTGTAAAACACGGGAATTATAACGAATATTTCAATAAGTTTTCAATTCAATTGTATTTAAGATTTTTTTAAATGCAAACCTCAAATCGTTTTGCAAGATTAATTTTTTTTTAATTTTAAAAATAACTTTTCATAAACTTTCTTCAGTAACGTCAGTTATACTTTTGATGATATGTTTTAATGTTTAGAAAAATGTAGAATTTAACTTTGTTTGATCCTTTATTATTACCTTCATCAAAATATTATTCATTAATATTATGAATTTTACATTTTCAGAATCAGTTATTTTATTTCATGTAGATTTGTTAGTTCATAATTCATCAATGATTGACTGAAAACTCAACTCAACTTAAAAAAATATAAATATCATATCACAAAAACTAAAGGTGGAAGACAAAACCTTACAAAAGATTAGAGTTCAGAACGCCAAAATCTTTGAAAATTCAAAAAACATAGGCTCCAAAATAATGCTTCCTTGCGTCATCAATAAGATTGCAAAAATAAATTTTAAAATGGTTAGATATTTTTATTGAACGCATTCTTCATAAATGTTGAAAAATATTTTTTATCTGCATATTTTGTTTAAATTATATTTTCAACTAACCGAATTCATTAGAATCATTTCACCGAATTTTTTAGAGACATTTATTTATTTTTTGAAATATTTTTAAATAAGTTTGTGTTTGTTTCTCAATCCTAAATTTCTATGTTTTATAATAAAAATTCGTCTTAACTTTTAATAACAAAACATTATTCTTTCCTTTTTTTCCTAAAAAGGATTTAATACTCCAAAAGACGGTGACAAAAAATTTGAACTGCAAACTTCTTAAACTGTCTTGAATCGATCATATTTTTTTTTAATTATTTTATTAAGAGTTCAAAAAATGATTCAAAGTTATAGCTGTGAAGCAACATTTTTATACACAATGTAAACTTCATTATTAAGTATGCTTTGAGCTTTCAATACTTACAATGAAACTGGAATTTTCTTTATTTTTATTTTTATCAGTTGTTTATTGTTTTATTCAAAAAACCACTAATTACCCAATCTTAACATTGTCAGTTGAAGCTTTCAATGATTAATTTAACTTTTTGTTTATAAACTTTTCAATTTAGGGAAAAAAATAAGGATGATCAATAATCAACAATTACTATCATTTCGCTGAACAATTTTCAATCTTGGTTAATTTCTATCTAATTTTTTTCACATTTCCAATTTGATTTATTTTTCAACCTGGTCTTATATTTCATATACTCCATTTTTGGGCTCTAATTCTTATGTCCAAAGCTTTAAATTCTGGCTTAAAACGAAATTATAATTTGCATTCGATTTTTTAATGTTTCTGAAAAAATGATTTCAAATTATTAAACTACACTGTTTAAATTTTTTTCAAGAAAATTTGTAGTTCAGAATAAGGATCATTATTTTGAACAGTTTATAAATGACAAACTGAATACCGCAAAAATTTAAAACTCTGATTCTGATTGCCCTTGAATCGTGTCAGTAAATTTGATATTTTTCCTAGCATGAGTCATACATGGTTTGAGAAATCAATTAACTTGTTTGTTATGCATTTTTTATATTACTAGTTATTATTTCTTAAATTTAAATTAAGAAACATCCCCCCCCCCCCAAAGAAAGGGTCTTTTGCACGACCCTGCCTCGGAACTCTCATTAGGTTCTTCTCGTTAAGAGAAACCCCTCTGGAAACATGCGAGAGTAAATTTCGCAATTCTTTGATGAGTTCCTTTCAATCTTTTATCTCAGAAAATCTTTCAAACGTGCTACTTGAACTTTTAAGAAAATGCCAGAAACTCAATTAAAGAAAATTAAATACAAGCCGTTGAATGAACGCATTGGACGCATCTTCAGTAATTCAGAAGAGAGCTCCTGCAAAAACTCATAATTGTATTTCCTCATAATATTTTTAATAGGTTTTCTTAGGAAATCTTAAAAGCTCTTTTTACCTTCTGAAGTCTATTAAAAAGTCCTGAAATCAGCTTTTTATGAGCACTCCTTAGATAAAGAAAAAAGGGTTGTTGATCTTTTTGGTTTAATTTCCATTGATTTTGACTTGAATTTTTAAAATTAAGTTTTCAACGCCAAAGCAGACAAAGATGTTCGATATGGATAATTCTTTCTGTAAAGAAGTGATAAGAAAAGGGTTTGTCTATAATTTGAAAAAATAAGATTTGCGATCCTTTTTTTGAGAAAAAAAATCATAAGTCGACACTATGTTTGAAAATTGATGTTTTGAGCTTCCACAATTTTTTCACAAAAAAAAACAGAATACCATCTGTACTTATGTTTACCATAATGAGCATCATTTGGCAAAGATTTTCGGTTCCCATTCGGTAATTGAAAAGTTTTCTTGCGGTAGGTGTGATTAAAATAATAAACAGGTAAGCTCAGCAGGAAATCCTCGAACATTTCCCTTTCGAACCAAGTTTTTTCACCTTCAAGTGTGACGCTTTTCTCAAAGAAGCTTTGCTGAAGAAAAAAAAAAGACGACCGTCGTTGTCGTGTTCTCATTTGAATAAATTTATTTACATGTTTTCAGCGGCCGCGCCGTGCTTGTCTCGCTCACAAAAACACCAACCCCGACTATGGAGTCACGCAACACGAATGAACAATTTTCATACTTTGTTGGAGCAGGAAAATGGCTGTCAAACCGGTTCTCGCTGAGGCAGAAAATGGGACTCTTCTGCTTCTGGGGTTTCCATTCATCCTTGCCTCTAAATGTAACCACCCACCTTTCTCGTCCTCCCACCTTTAACTGATTCAAGAAAAAAAAAAATGACGACAACAGCAACTGGTTTTCTTACTTGGGAAAAAGGTATTTCCTGGCGTCTCGCGCTGCAAGACGAGGCATGGGGTTTCCATCTTCCTATCGCCACTCCGGTTGTTGTCGCTTGTTTGTTTTACGATGATGAAAAATGAGCAGCAACGTTTCGGGATCCGTGGAAAAAAAGGCAAGGAAAAAGGCACACGAAAGAGCTTCTGAACCAACTAAGCCCTCATACATTGGCGGATGTTTAATGGGTCGGTATTTTTCCACGCGCGCCTGTGAAACAATAAACGGGTTGACATTGCGGCACCAAGCCCGCTTGCTGGAGGTCCTTGAGCTTGTTGAATAAAGGTGCACACACAAATCTCTCCACCTTTTACCCATTGCTTCGTTCCTTCAGGGGGCTGCCGCCGTCTGCTCTTCATCAATTTGGCGTCCTGAATGGTTTCCGGTTTTTGTTTTGTCGCCACATTTTTTTTTCACTTCAACTAGCGATGCTCTGGCCAAGCAGCAAGCAACTACTTGTTGGTACTTCGCCCCAAAGAAGGACGGAAGCCGTGGGACACTCTTACACATTTTCCATTCATTTTCTTACTCTGAAAGTTAAGAGTAGTGGAAGGTGAAGAAGGCAAACAAGAGCGTGACACTTTTGCCGGATGTTGGTTATTGTGTGGAAAGCCTTGGAAGAATTTTTGCTCTCCAGTTGCTAGTTGATGAATGGAGGATGCCTTAGCTGAGAACCATTTCTTGAAAAAGCTTCTGAATGAAGAATGGTTTTCAAATATATGCCTTAATTAAACTGATACTCACACATATGATTATGTTCGTGTTTAATTGAGGTAATACGGAGTTGTTTTGAGTGTTGGCGAAAAAATCGTCACTTTGACTTGGGCACGAGATGAGATGCCTCGAGGATATGCTAAGCGAAGGGGAAATTACTAAAAAGATCTTTGGTCTATGTTTTCAATCTTAAGAATTGTTTTTACAATGCTTTTAAATTTTCAAATTAAAAATTCTGCCTGAATTCTATGTTTAAACAAACTTCGGGCAACAGAACGTTCCTCATTAGGATATTTCTTAATACTTCAAAATATTTTCAAAATCGGAGGAAAATTACCAATACAGAATCAGAACAAAATATTCTAATAATAAAGCTTGACTTTAAGGATAAAAAGGTAAACCGTACCTGAAATTCAAGTAAAAATCAGAATTTTGAATTCTGTTTTTTTTTTGTTTACAGTTTGTTTTTTTATTAAGAATTTTCAAACTTTTAAAAGTCATATCAGATGTTTAAAAAGAAAAGCTTAACTCTTTCAAAATCTAATGCTGTGCTATTTTCACTTGCGTTTCCAAGGAATTCATGATAAGATTGCAAAATAAGAATGATAAAATTGCAAAATAAGGATTAAATCACAGTTAAAAATTCCCTTGTACGGATTTATTTCACCCTCAATTTTTTATCATTCAAATTTGAATTATGAAACTTCAAATTGAATTAGATAGAGTTGCCAATCGTTGCACAGCTAACCACATGATATTGGTTTTTATGCTGTATTTGAGTCATTTCAACCGAGCAGCAATGAGCAACCTACAGTTGAAAAAGGGCAGTTTATCTTATCTCTCTTTGAAGTAATTTTAACAATTTTAGTCTTCGAGGTTTGATTTAAAACAAATTAAAAAATATAAATACAAATTAAATTCTATATACGGCAAACTTCAATTGGTGTCGTACATCTGTTTGCCCTCATCTTCGCTTAAGTGGTATGTTCTGTTCCTAATTTAGCGATGCTCTTGAGTATCATTTAACAAGCTGGCACTAATCTTGGGTCGTCTCACATCTTCTGCTGTCCATTAATGAAAAGCGTGAGTAATCAAGAACAATATTCACAAAAAAATGGGTGCTAGATTCCAAATCTTGAATTTTTATCTTGAGCTTCATCTAAAACTGGATTTTGTAGTTCATACATAGATCTTAAACAAGATCTAATGGGACCTGGTTCTTAAACGGTATCTTAAACTAGTTGAAGAACAATATCTGAGACAGCAACTTCATCTAGAATTTAATCTAGAATTAAATCTAGAACAGAATAAGGATCAAGAACCACGTTTAGATCTAGGTCTAGCACTTGGTTTGAACTTGATCTAGAACTAGCTGTGAAAATCGATCTAGGAGTAGATCATCAACTAGACCTCTTATTAGATCAAGAATTATATCTAGAATAAGATCTTGAAAAAGATCTGGAACAATATCCAAAACAAGTTTGAGAACTAAATCTGGAGTTCGATCCAAAACAAGATCTAGAAAAACATCTAGAAATAAATTAAGAACTAGATCTAAAACTAGATTTAGAACAAGTTCCAAAACAAGATCTTGAACAAGCTCTAGAACAAGATCTAAAATAAGATCCAGAACAAGATTTAGAACTAGATCTAGAACTAGATCTAGAACAATATCTTGAATTTTATCTAGAACTATGTCTAGAAATAGATCTCAAACAAGATCTAGAACCAAATCAAGAACTAGATCTAGAACTAGATCTTGAACTAGATTAAAAACAAGATCTATAACTAGATCTAGAACAAGATCTAGAGCTAGATCTAGAACTAGATCCAGAACAAGATCTAGAACTAGATCTAGAACTAGATCTAGAACTAGATCTAGAACTAGATCTAGAAATAGATCTAAAATAAGATCATGAAATTGATCTAAAACTAGATCTAGAACAAAATCTAGAGCTTGATCTTGAGCTAGATCTAGAACAATATCTAGAACTAGATCAAGAACAAGATCTAGAACTAGATTCAAAACGAGATCTAGAACTAGATCTAGAACTAGATCTAAAACTAGATGTAGAAGAAGATCTTAAACTTGATCTATAACTAGATCCAGAACAAGATCTTGAATTAGATCTAGAACTAGATCTAGAACTAGATCTAGAACTAGATCTAGAACTAGACCTAGAACAAGATCAAGAACTAGATCTTGGACAAGATCTAGAACTAGATCTAGAACTAGTTCTAGATCTAGATTTAGAACTAGATCACGTTCTAGATATAGAACAAGGCCTAAAGCTAGATCTCGAACTAGATCTAAAACAAGATTTGGAACTAGATCTAGAACTACATCTAGAACTAGATCTAGAACTAGATCTAGAACTTGATCTAGAAAAAGATCTAAAATAAGATCTTGAGATCGAGCTAGAACTAGATCTAGAACTTAATCTAGAGCTTGATCTTGAGCGAGATCTAGAACAAGATCTAGAACAAGATCAAGAACTAGATCTAGAACTAGATTCAGAACTAAATCTAGAACTAGATCAAGAACTTAATCTAGAACTAGATCTAGAACTAGATCTAGAGCTAGATCTAGAACTAGATCTAAAACTTGATCTAGAACAAGATTAAAAACTACATCTAGAACTAGATTAAGAACTAGATCTAGAAGTAGATCTAGAACTAGATCTAGAAGTAGATCTAGAACTAGATCTAGAACTAGATCTTGAACAAGATCTAGAACTAGATCAAGAACTTAATCTAGAACTAGATCTAAAACTAGATCTAGAAATAGATCTACAACTTGATGTAGAACTAGATCTAGAACTAGATCAAGAACTAGATTTAGGACAAGATCTAGAACTAGATCTAGAAGTAGATCTAGAACTAGATCTAGAAGTAGATCTAGCACTAGATCAAGAACTTGATCGAGAACTAGATCTAGAATCAGATCTAAAACTAGATCTAGAATCAGATCTAAAACTAGATCTAGAACTTGATTTTTAATTAGATCTATAACTAGATCTAGAAATAGATTTTGAACTTTATCTAAAACTTTATCTAGAACTTGATCTTAAACAAGATCTTGAATTTGATCTTGAATAAGATCTAGAACTAGATCTAGATTTAGATCAAGTTCTAGATATAAAAAGAGATCAAGTTCTAGATATAGAACAAGACCTAGAGCTAGATCTCGAACTAGATCTAAAACAAGATCTGAAACTAGATCTAAAATAAGATCTAGAACGAGATTAAGAGCTAGATCTTAAACTAGATCTAGAACTTTATCTAGACCCTGGTTGAAAACTACATCTTGAAGAAGATCTAGAACTAGATCTAGAACTAGATCTAAAACTTAATCTAGAACTAAATCTAGATTTAGATGTAAAACTTGATCTAGAACTAGATCTAGGACAAGATCTAGAACTAGATCTAGAACAAGATCTAGAACTAGATCAAGAACTTGATCGAGAACTAGATCTAGAACTAGATCTAAAACTAGATCTAAAATTAGATCTGGAACAAGATCTAGAACTAGATCTAAAACTAGATCTAGAACTAGATCTAGAACTAGATCAAGAACTGAATCTAGAACTAGATCTAGAACTAGATCTAGATTTAGATGTAAAACTAGATCTAGAACTAGATCTAGGACAAGATCTAGAACTAGATCTAGAACTAGATCTAGAACTAGATCAAGAACTTGATCGAGAACTAGATATAGAACTAGATCTAAAACTAGATCTAAAACTAGATCTAGAACTTGATGTTTAATTAGAACTATAACTAGATCTAGAACTAGATCTTGAACTTGATCTAAAACTATATCTAGAACTTGATCTAAAACAAGATCTAGAACTAGATCTTGAATAAGATCTAGAACTAGATCTAGAATTAGTTCTAGATTTAGATCTAGAACTAGATCAAGTTCTAGATATAGAACTAGATCAAGTTCTAGATATAGAACAAGACCTAGAGATAGATCTCGAACTAGATCTAAAACAAGATCTGAAACTTGATCTAAAACTAGATCTAGCAGTAGATCTAAAATAAGATCTGGAACTTGATCTAGAACTAGATCTGAAGCTAGATCTAGAACTAGATCTAGAACTTGATCTAGAACAAGATTAAAAACTACTTCTAGAACTAGATTTAGAACTAGATCTAGAACTAGATCTAGAACTTGATCTACAACTAGATCTTGAACTAGATCTAGAACAAGATCTAGAACTAAATCAAGAACTAGATCTTAAATTTGATCTTAAATTTGATCTAGAACTAGATCTAGAACTTGATCTCAAACTAGATCTAGTACTATATCTAGAACTAGATCTAGAAGTAGATCTAGAACTAGATCTAGAAGTAGATCTAGAACTAGATCAAGAACTTGATCGCGAACTAGATCTAGAATAAGATCTAGAACTAGATCTAGAACTAGATCTAGAACTTGATCTTGAACTTGATCTAGAACTAGATAAAAAATTTGAGCTTAAACTAGATCTAGAACTAAATCTAGAACTAGATCTAAAAGGAGATCTAGAACTTGTTTTTTAACTAGATCTATATCTAGATCTAGAACAAGATCTTGAACTAGATCTAGAACTAGATCTAGAACTTGATCTAGAACTAAATCTAGAACTAGATCTTGAACATGATCTAGATATAGAACAAGACCTAGAGCTAGATCTCGAACTAGATCAAAAACTAGATCTGGAACTAGATCTAGAACTAGATCTAGAACTAGATCTAGAACTAGATCTAGAACTAGATTAAGAGCTAGATCTAGAACTAGATCTAGATCTAGATCTAGAATTAAATCTAGAACAAGATCTAGAACTAGATTTAGAACTAGATCTAGAATTTGATCTAGAACTAGATCTTGAACTTGATCTAGAACTAGATCCAGAACTAGATCTAGAAGTAGATCTAAAACTTGATTTTTAACTTGAACTTGACCTTGAACTTGATTAAAATAAGATCTAGAACTAGATCTAGAATTTGATCTAGAACTAGATCTTGAACTTGATCTAGAACTAGATCCAGAACTAGATCTAGAAGTAGATCTAGAACTTGATTTTTAACTAGATCTCAAACTAGATCTTGAACTTGATCTTGAACTAGATCTAGAACTTGATTTAGAACTAGATCTAGAACTAGATCTTGAACTAGATCTTGAACAAGATCTAGTACTAGATCTAGAACTAGTTCTAGATCTAGAGCTTGAACTAGATCAAGTTCTAGATATATAACAAGACCTAGAGCTAGATCTCGAACTAGATCTCAAACTAGATATGGAACTAGATCAAGAACTAGATCTTAAACTATATCTAGAGCTAGATCTAGAACTAGATCTAGAGCTAGATCTAGAACTTGATCTAGAACTAGATTTGAAGTCAAACTTGAACTAAATCTGAAGTTCAAACTTAACCAAGAGCTATATCTTGAATTGAATCAGAACTAGATTTCAAACAAGATCTAAAAGTGGTTCTTGAACTAGATTTAACTTTATCTGGAACTAAACTGAGAACTAGATCAAGCATTTGGATGTCAGATCACGTCAGATCTTGATGGGATCTAGATCTTGAAATAAAATTAAGAATTGGATCTAGAAGTCGAATGAGAACCAGAAATCTGTAATTGGTTTTAAAATTTGAGCTGAACAAGATCAAGAACTAGACCTTTTGCTTCATCTAGAATATGATTTTTATCCAAATTTTGAACCTTATCACGAACTGGATCTTGATTTTAAACTAAAACAAGATTTATTGCTTTTTTGGAACAAGATCCTAATCTGGATACAGCTACAACTAGATCTAGAACTATATCAAAACTAGTATTTTAACTATACCTATTACTAATACTTTAACTTGATAAGAACCTAAACGAGAACTAAAAATTGAAGTAGAATTTCAACTTAAACTAAAAACTTGAACTCGAACATAATCTGAAACTTGGATTTGAACCAAAACAAAACATAAATAAGATCCAAAACAAGAACATAAGTAAGAGTGAGAACTTCTTATAGAACAACCTTTAACTTTATCTCAGTTTACTGCAGATTCAACCCTTGATACTTTACTATGCCCGTCGGCTTCCAAACTACCATTCTGATTTATATTTTAATAGTAATTAATAAATTAAGTTTTTTGAAAAAAAAAAACACTTGTTCACACCTTAGCTACCCTATCCAAAAATGATAAATTTGTAATTACAAGTACAATTTAGCCGTTTTATTAATACCAAAAATCTCCTTTCGGTAACCATCTCCGCAAAGATGTAAACCACAGGCATCGTCCATATCAAATATACAAGCGCCTGTAACTACAACTGTTGAGGAGTAAGTTGGGATACAGTTCAAGTCCTTAACCGACCTACAACAGCCAGCCAACTTACCAACCAAACAACACTAAACTGGTCAATTTTCCCTCTGCAACTTGTAACTATGGTAAAACGATAAGGGAAATTGGAGGAGGGAAAACTCGATTTCAAGAGATTTTCTCCACTCGTATATCGCAGAAAGTTTACAGACGCCCTTCGATGGCTGACCGCTGGCTGTGAGAAACGAGATACTGTATATTTTGTTTAGTTACTAAAAGGATTATCCGATTCAGGTTTGCCCTCAGATGGTAAGGTGGTTCAAGTTGTTCCTAGTTTATTAAAGGCTTTTAATCATTCTTTTCCCAAGACTCCGGGAAAAATTGTCACACATTAGTTCCTTTCCCGAAATGATTATCCAATTTCGCTACGTTTGCAAGTTGTTTAATTCAGAAATCCCACCCTAATCAATTGACCGAAGCATAGATATCGTGTTGTCCAAACCCCGTTTTGCTCCGAAAAACATAAACCCAACGTTTCGGCAAAAAGATCCACGAGACACCACCTTGGCCGTTGGTCGCCGGAGCAAAAAACCCTCCCGAATACTTCGGACTTTAACAAAGTTTATCCCACACACAAAAACCCTGTACACAAATTTTTGGCTCATATTTCACACCCGCCAGTTTCGAACCAATTTAGGACAATCCTTCTCTGGTGGCGGGTAGTGCAATCCGTACACGGCAACGCCAACGTCCGGTTGCTTCCGAGGACGCCATCTTCAACCCACGCTTTCTCCGATACAAGCTGGCTAACCCGTTCCGGTGAAGAAAAACTTCCGGCGATGTTGGAGGACCGGCAAGCAAAGGTGGCTTCGTGGTTGGGGGCGTATGCATTTTACCACAATATACGACCCCTCCGGGAAAATGGGTTTCCCGATATGATTTATGCATGGGGCATATGAGATTTCCGGTTGCAGGCTGCTTGCTGTTGTTTTCTGCACAAATGTCCGGCTGCCGACACCAAGACACAGGGACTCTGGCGCTCGATGTGGTAACACAAATTTCTGGGGTTCCAATACGAATTTGAGGGTGTGAAACCTAAGGGCAATGACGTTCATTTGCCTCTTTGGGTGTTCCTCCAGGAAAATCGGAATCGAATCGTCGAAGACTTCGACGGATTTCGATTAGCCGAGGAAGGTCTGTCCCCCTAATTGGTGTTTGGCGCTGTGTTTTGTTCTCATCGGTTCCTATTTTTGTTTATGGTTTGGGTCGGTGACTTCAATTAGAAGATTTCAGCTATCAGCTAATAACTATTTCCATTTTCCGAATTCCAATCTGATGCATTCTGCTGCTGTTATCGGACGTTTGCTAATGGTTTGATTCGTGTTTCTTTGTAGGTAATTTGGACGTCACGATTTTCCCGTGGATATTTGACCGTTTTGGTAAGAAGGTAAAGCGATGAGATGAAGTAGTATTTCCTTTTTTTTCTGATTCATGACAAATAAGCTAATTTTACCCGGCTTTGCTCGGGTTCACATAAAATAGAAGTCAAAATGAGTCGTTTGATTTGAAGAAATTTTGTTTTCATCATGACAACAAATTTGGGTCATGTTTGGCCATGTAAGCTTTTTTAGTTTTGTTAGATTTTTTTTTTAATTTCTTTTGGAATTATTTACTTTGTTTATCGTTTTCAAATTGTTGAAATACTTATATCTATAAGGTTTTTATTAACAGAAATTGATTTATAATCTTTTTCATCTTATGAAAATCCAATATCTAAGGCTTTTTAAAAATATGCGATTGACCCTTTTTGACGATTATCCCACTCTTCAAGATGAACGATATTCTCTTAAAATTCATATATTCATATATTCAAGTTTTATTTACTTAGAAATTTATAAAAAGACCTCCGTTGAAACCTTGTTAGACACTTTCTTTGCAGGTTATCAATAAATTGTACTTTTGCTTCACAATGTTTAATGATTTTTCTTAGATGTTTTAGGTTCCACTGATAGTGTTTTGAAGTTATCAATAATCGCATCATCATCCCGGAACCAAAATAACCCATTTTATTAAGTTATGTTAGAGGTGTTATTTGAGTTTTATGTCAATTTTGCTATTTTTCAGCAAAACTGTTCTGTTATTTAATTATCGTAAAAAGTAGTCAGTTGTTGAGAAAGTTGTTGTAAGACCAAAAAACTATTATAATTAATTCATTTTTTTTAATAATATTATTCACTATAAAGTTTCAAACACCACAAACAGACAATGTAAATTTCATCAATTTGAAATCCGTTTTTAATTAATTTATCGAGGAAAAGGATGTTCTCTATAAGGATTTTTTTTTTAGAATTTCAGTATATTTTAAAAATCAAAAGAATATCAAAGATTAGAATCAAAATCCCACTATGAAAAGAAATCTTCGATTTCAGAAAAAAAGCTTATCGTACTTATTTATTTTATTTAAGTAATTAAAAAAAAATAAGAATTTTATATTTTATATTTTGTATCACAACTTCGGTTTTATTTCCTAAATAGATTTCGGAATAAACATTGAGGATCTGAAAAAAAGTATTGTGCCCTTTGCACGAATTTCTCTCACGCTTAATTTACCATGTAAAAAAATAAGTTATAAAATTGAAAATGAATACATGAAGAAATTTGAAAAAAAAAATGAATGTTGAATCCGATTTGATTTCATTTCGTTCCAAATCTTTCATCTCAAATATTCATATTATTGTTGAAAACTGCAGGTTCCGTAAAGCAGAAAATTCTTCTCCAACATTCTAAATTCAAGAAAGATTGAACGCTCTTTCACACAAGAAATTTTAGCAACAAAAGTGGATTGTGTGTGGTTTTAACTATTGCTTTAATTTAGAGTTTTCAGAGCCAATACGGGATAATCAGTATTTATTGACGCTGTTTCCAGATAAAGATTTTTCGATTATATTTAATGTATGTGTATGCATGTATGTATAGTTCCCCCATCGGTAGCAAGGTCCAGCCTATGTCTGTGTGGCTTGGCCTTTCGAATTGACTTCTAGGGCTTCCACGGCCGATGGTTCGTCGAGAGAAAGCATCCAACCCTCAAAAACGTACAATGGTTGGCACTCCACTCCGCTTGCAATAATTGCTTTAGGTTATTCCTAGATGCCTTCTCTCTGGTAAATGAAATACAGTATAAATTTAATGATATATAAAAAGAAATATAATATAATATAATATAAATCATATGTCATTTAATAAATATGTAATAAAATATTGATGAATAGGAATTCACGTGGAAAACTGACAATTTTATTACTACAAAATGGAAATAAGTATGAAAAAAAAAAAATTTTAGAATATTATAATGAAAGACATATGAAATGAAATCTTAGTAATTGTAAACATATAACATTTAAAATATTTAAGCTCATGTAATAATAATGATCAGACGAATTATATTTTAATAACTATTCTACTGGGATCTCATCAGAACCTCCATAGTAATAACAATAAAAACCAGTAGATCATTAGATCTTGATTTCCTACAAAAATATGTTTTTTCTGAAACTCTGTCAGTAGCTATTTATATCAAATAATCATATTTCCCATTTAAAACCACATAAATTGTTTTTTTTAAATTTTGTGTTTAACTAATTTCTAAAGGGTTATGAAAATTTCAATTCAAATTTCATACGGGTTCAAACACGTAATGGCTTCACCTATAAAGAAAAGAAGACGCTGTCGATAATAATAGCATTATAACGAGATTCATTAATATTCTAGGATGACTTCCAATTACACTAAACATCCAATCAAATAACGACGATATTACCAATTTCTAGTTTTCCGTGCTGAAAATTAAAGCTAACTTGTATTACACATACATACATAACAAATCCTACAGTAGCTATGTAGTCTAGTATGATGATGCCTGTTTGTGTTCAATTAAACGAAGAAGCTAAAGTGGAGTAAGAGAATAAAATTGGACAGCCCTCTCTGCTCGAATGAATCTACAAGCGCTTGCTTTGATCCTATAGCAAACATCACTTTCACAACGTAATTAACTTTAAGGATGCCGGGTGCACCAAGAGACAAAACAGTAAACTTGATGATAAAACTAATTATAATCTGCAGAACCAGCCAAAATATGTTAAAATTATGAATGCAAAATAATTAATAAAATTGATGATTATTCAAAAATGTTAAAGAAAATACGACGAATCCAACGTTCCATGCTTCACGCCATCTGAGAAATGCAAGGTTCTAATTGAATCATAATTATTTTATATAGAACAGAAAATTGATTGAGGCGATGTGGTGTTGAAATTCACTGAAATGAAACTTAAAAAATACTTAGCTTTGGTCCTGAGTTGATTTTTAATCGCGTGCAAAGGCAGCATTGTGTCGAATTCCTAACCTTTTTGTTGATGTTTATCATCGACCCCCCATACTTATTCACACATATTTGTCACCCCGTTTCTTCATTATCATCTGGCTTCATAACGTGCCAACATGATCCATTCACTAACACTTACTAAATCACTCTCTTTCATTCCCACATGCTATTGAACTCTCTTCATGGCGAACTCATTGATTCTTGAGCATACGCACACTTATTGATGTGATGATTGATGATTCGTATTAACCATTTTTTTTTTGCATCAACTTTTCAATTTTTACGATTAGCCTTTATATAATTGACTTTATTTTCTGAAAACACTCTATCGCGCAGCACACCCCAGCATACCAAACACTTCCCGTTTGTTCCCCCATCCAATACGAAATTAACAGCCACCGTTTAAGAAACGCTGATTAACTTTTTCTACCCGTATTCTTTCAAATCGAACATCAAATAATCACATCCAACTAGTTAAACCTTTAAACCCATCATCGTTTCTTCCCTTTGTTGAGGTAAACGTAAAATTGAACTCAAAAACAGCGCACAATTAAATTTTCCACTTAAACAGACCAGATTGACGCGCACGAAAAACTCGCGTATCGGCATAATGCGGAGCGAAAAAAAAACACGACCGTTCAGCTTGAAACTCAGAGCGCGAATGAGATTTTTCGATTATATTTAATACATAAATATTCGCGAACAAAAAACATGGCTAATTAATTTACATTTTTCCAAGATGCAATGAGAACTGATTTTCAATTACTTGGGGGCGCTGAATCTGAAATTGTTAATAGTTTGTTTTTTTTTATCTGTTTTTTTTTTTGGTATACCTTTAGTAAATAGGTAAAAATTCTTTAAAAAAAACTATTTTGCAATTTTTCGTCAAAATCGCCAAATGTTTAAGAAATAAAGGTTTTCACTTCAGGTTATTCCAAAACGATTCAAATCTTCAGTACCTTAAAATAATTAACTGAACAAAACTTCCGTGTGTAATAAGGCTATGATCATTTAGAATTCGGACAGTTACAAATGTGTGTATTTTAAAAACTATTCATTTGATCAAAAAACGTTCTATGTAGAAAACTAAGGTGGGGATATGACATTCAATGTAAAAATATTAAAAAAAATTTATCAATGTTTTCCAGAATACTCTTTTTTTTCATGAAATCACTTTTATATCTTTGCACACTTTTTTAAGCCATGTTTTGTTCTATCATTTTTACCACAGAAGGAAAACCTGTGCAAAATCATGATATTTTACACAAACTCACCTGGAAAAAGCAAATAGAATCTGGTTGGAACTTTTTCATGAGAAGGCATTTCGAAGAATTTGATCTCTTAAATCCGGTTTCTTTGTCCATCAGAACACATCTGTGCAAAATTATTTGAACCATGTCTTTTTGCATCGTAAATATCTCAAACGTAAACTTAAAAATCTGGCAATAACAGACATGATAGTCCTTTTCATAACCAACACAACGCTGCTAAAGTTTTGCATATCCGATTCCTAGTAATGTTAACACATTATCACCGCTGGTTTTTATGATTTAATTGAATGATTAATGGCATTTCGGTCAACTATACATTCTAATAGGATGAATATCGAATGAAAGTAATGAAAATTATAGACGGATAGATTAGATTAGGAAACATGAAAGCTGTTGAAAAACCTTTGATTTAAGAAAACTTCTTGCCGCACAAGACCATTTGTCCCGCACCGTGTCATTGCGGGACTAATGGTCTTGTGCGACAAGAAGTTTTCTCAAATATTCCTAATCTTATCTATCCGTCTATAATTTTCGTTACTTTCATTTGATATTCTTCCTATTAGTTCACCGAAATGCTATTAATCATTCAATTAAATCATTTCTAGTGATGTCGCTATCACCGAAATGATGTGTCCGGATACTAAATGACCATAGCTTTATCAGAAATAGTTTTAATGGTATCTACATAAACTTATAATATTCTAAAAATTGTTTAACTGATTTTTTTAAAGCATTTTATCTCCTAAACAAGATAATATAGCCAAAACTTGTATCTTTTTTTCCGGAAATTCGCCACAATCGAAGAATTAGGCTCATCTTTTGTTTTTAATGTAGGTAAGTTACTTCATCAATTAGCAAGGATCGATTGCACTCTGAATTGATTGATTTAAAAACATCAAAACGCCATATCCTTTAAACAATATAGAGGTGGTAGACATAATCTTAAAACAAAAAATCAAGTTTAGGACACAAAAATCTTCCTAAATCTGTTTTTAGATCGTAGACACCAAAAATGTGCCTATGTTTTAATTTTTTCTCAGCAAAACTCCAGTTTTAAATTTTTAGTAGAAAATCCATTGTGAAATTGAAATTTTGATTATTCAAATCAAAATTTATTAAGACTGTTCATTAAAAAAAGTAGTTACTACCAGAAATCAATA